>NW_012109986.1:244458-315085 GCF_000951045.1 Mandrillus leucophaeus | reverse complement strand
AGCGTGTTCAAGAAGCACAGACGGGCATTGTATGTGAGACTCAGAGCTTGACATTGGAGACAGATTCCCCTCTGAAGAACCAATAATAAAGGCCTATGGCAAGGTTTAGGAATTTTAAAGGGGGAGAGAAAAGAATACAAGTGCTGGAAGACTTTTGTGCATTCTAATAGTAAGATGACAATTATCAATTGTTAGAAAAGAAGTCCAAAGAAATTGGGGCCAAAGTTTAAGTGCTATAAGAAATAGAATATATTAAAGACAACATATGTTTCATAGATTCAAGATAGAAATTCAAATAACATAGTATTGTGCTATATGACATGATTTATTCATATGCATTCTCATTTTTAATAGAGTAAAAATAACTTTCTAATGGAATTGCAGAGGAAAGATTTAAGCGTAAAACGACTTAAGTGGTGTCTGCTGTCATGTCACTGTTAGTCAGATATCAGAAAGCTGTGGAAATTGCTACAGAAGTTACTCTTTAGATGGGGTTAATACCTTCCAACACAAAACTCTACCATTGGGCAAATTTAAAAAAAAACATAATGAATGAATACATTATCTGAGAATAGGGGAAACAAAAGTAGCACAATCCTTTGACAACCTGTTATTTTGCTTTTCCCAAGCTGGGTCCTCGTTGCTCCTCTGGACTTTGTAAATATGGTCCTAAGAGCTCCTTGGCCTGCTGTCTTCACCTACCACATGGAGACCCTAATCATCATAACTGACCTTATTACTAGTTCATTCTCACAAGAGCCCTTGGAGGAAGGTAGGGAAGGGATGATTATCCCATTTGGAGCCCTAGAGAGATTCAAGCCAGGGTCACAGAAAGAATGCAAGAACTAAGGCCAGAACTCAAATTTTCTGACTCATATATTTTTTCTGTCTTCTTTGCTACCTGCTGTGCTTGAGTTACATACCCCCAAGCATATCTGATTATGCCACTGTTCTGATTAAACACCTTCAATGATTCCCTCCTTCATTTTGCATCACATCAGCCCTCCTGAGTTTGTTACATAAAGCAGTCTGCACGGCAGCTTTGTCTTGGGAGTCTCACTGTATTGCCCAGGCTGGAGGGCAGTGGTGTGATCTCTGCTCACTCCAACTCCACCTCCCAGGTTCAAGCAGTTCTCCCACCTTGGTCTCCCAAGTAGCTGAGATTGCAGACATGTGCCACCAGGTCCGGCTAATTTTTGTATTTTTAGTAGAGACAGGGTCTCACCTTGTTGGCCAGGCTGGTCTCGAACTCCTGACCTCAAATAATCCAGCCCCCTCAACCTCTTAAAGTGCTGGGATTACAGGTGTGAGCCACTGTACCATGGCTGTGTCTTTGCCATCATTTTCCCTCATGCGCTTCCCATTGGAGAAGCCACACCTACCCTGGACATCCCTGTTCCTGTGTTCTTCCCTCTTTCTGAAACACTCCTCTCTCTTCCAAATCTCTTCCTCATATCCTGAAGCAAGACTCTCACTATTCCTGTTGCTTCCGTTGCGCTTTGTAATAGCTTTTGTTTTAGCATTGGCCAAAGTCTCTCTTGAAATTAGAAGTATTTGTTTATATGCCTGTATACTTCGCCAGACTGTGAGTGCTTGGAGCATAGATTCTCCTATTTATTTTCTCAGCTTTGTGTCTCCATAGTTCCTACAAATTGTGCCTTGCAGATAGATGCTCATTAAATATGTCTTGAAATCTAACATCTATTGAACAGCTGTCTTGTATTATTAGTTAACTTTCAGTCATACATACCTTTTCCATTCAATTAAATTACAAACTCTTTGAATACAACTCTTCTACATTGTAGGAAAATACTTGAAAGTATTATGACTGAAAGTTGGGTGATATAATGAGAAGTAATATATATAAGAGAAGGCTTTTTTAAAGTTTTGCACCAAAACTTTGTATATGTGACTTATTTAATGACAATGATTAAGTTGCTTCTACTACTACTGGGTTAGGTAATATAGAGAACAATTTATTTTACTAATCTTCATTATCAAATTTCAAAAGATAATAAATATTTTAAGGAGAGAGTAACAAATATTTCACTTGATGATGACATTAGGATTTTACCAAGATTCTTGTATATTTTGGAAAACTGCATCCAGAATTTACTAAGAGAATATAAGATTCTTCATGCTACCAGATAATGTGCAGGATATTGCAACTTTTAGAGGGAATATTCTGTAAAATCCACACATATTAATCACAGACATATTTTGAGGGCTTATGCATTAGTCACAGTCTTCTAAAGCTTACCAAATGTTACTTAATTTTTGTGACGACTTTTAAGTTTGCTATTACCTTCCCCATTATTTTACAGATGAGGAAACTAAGACAGTGTTTATGTAACTCGCTCGAAGTCACACGACCTCTAAATGGCAGAGATGGGTTTTGAGTCCAGCCAGTCTGACTCCTGGTGCTGCACACTGGTCCACTAGTTGATATTATGCCAGGGAAGAATGCACGTGTAGGCAAGGCCAAACTTCCATAGAGGTCATTGCTGTCCCATATCAGCAACTTTGGGGTGGTGCCAGGCAGCAAGGAGGCCATGAAGTACACCTCGTGGAACTCGCTCCTACTTCTACACTGTCTGTAGAGACTAGTGTGTGGGAATCATTGCTGGGAAGCCAGGCAGTTCCTGGAGAGCACATAAATTTAGTAGGAAAGTGATTCAATCTTCAAGCGAAGTCCTGAGTTGACTAGAGTTGATTCAGCTTAACGAGGTGTCGAGGTGTCAACCAGGATATTAATCACACTTTGTCCCTCCTGCCATGACTGCCACTTCTTTGTAGGAGCTGGGACCTGAAGGCCTGGGGAGGTGTGCTCCTGCTCCTGAGAGCTGCCCTGCTGGGTTTCCAGCGCACTCTCTCTTCTCACTGATTCCTTGCATTTGTCCCTAGTCTATAACACTTCCTGCTCTCCTTAGCCTCAAACTATGTGCTGGCTACAGTCAAAATAGTGCCCAGGAACATACAGCGTTAAAGTGAAATTATACTGCTTCTATTTCAAATCTGGTCAGCCAATGTTGAATAATTGCAGTTCATGTCGTTTTTGTTGTTGTCAATTTTTAAAGTTGATCTTGGTTTTCCATACGATTTTATTTTATATAACGCTATACAATATAAATATATATAACATGAAAAACTATATGGTGCATGTGTAATACAGCTGACTTGTTATAATAGTGTGTTTATACATGTTTGATATAAAGGCTGAATAATAGACATTAGATAAACAAATTGCCTTACTTACCTGATTATTCACATCCAATACACCATGGCTAGAATCTCAGCTCTGCCATTTACTAGCTATTAACTATTTAAAGCACTTGAAATTCTTTAACTCTAAAATGAAGGTAATGCACTATCTCATAAGATTATTGCATCTATAATTTAGAATTTCATTTTTCCCTGAGTATTGAGTTTCCTGGCTCTAAGAAAATTTGATTTAAGGAAATCCAGTATCTCTCATCTTGAAATCAAAAGCCTTACTAGGGAGAGGCACAGATGTCAACAGAAGAGGCAACCATTCACTAGCAATTCCCCCATGACTTCTATGACAAATTTCCTATGTTGATCTGGAATCTACATGACAGATTGTTGGTGCCAAAGGCTAGCAAACTCCATCTATGTGAAGAATGATCCTTTTGAAAAACAAGTGAATCCAATTAAAGAAAAAAACCCAGAAGGAGGAAAACCAGGGGTTTTGATTTTTCGTGTTTACTGTATTAACCCAATTGTAATGCAAGAATCAGAAACTCTAGACCTAGATAGGACAGTAAAAAGACACACCTGTAAATAAGTCTCAAAGTTTTGCCCCTTTATTGACCTCCATGCCCAATTATATCCTTTCTTTAAAGTCGATGGATTCTTCTTTTTTTTTTTTTTTCTTAGCCCCTTAGAAACATAATCCAAAACAACAGGACCATAATTATAATATATTTCCATTTCAGACTTTTGTACATGTAATTATGTGTGTGTTAAATTAGATTAAATGTCAAACCACCAATTTGCTTCTTCCTTTGTAACCTTTTGCATACAAAGTTTATAATCCTGACAAATAAAAGGCCCCTTCAACCTTGACACCTAAAAGGAAGAGCAAGTTGTATTTTTCCAAATTAGAAAACAACCACCAATCATGTCATTTAAAAATGAGGTTAGATACCCGATGTAGCTGGAATTCTGTAGTGGTTTGGAGTTTATAAGATTAAAATGTGACTTAATATTAAAAGAGGAAAGTTAGTGTGAGTAGACATTACAATTTTGGATCTATGGATTCAAGTTAAGCAGATATGATTCGAACTCTTCTTGTTTCTCTGACGATATGATTAAATGAAATATGCTAGATTTAAAAGGAAATAATTTGCCATCCTTACAGGGGGAAGGATACATTCTTCCCTCTTCCTGAAAGTTTCACATCTCTTCCTCGTGCCCTGCAATGACACTCCTATTACTCCCATTGCTTTCACTGCACTTTGCAATAGTTTTTAGTTTAGCACTCACCAGAGTCTCTGTTGAAATTCAAAGTATTTGTATACGTGTTTATACTCTTCACCAGACTGTGTCCTTGGAGCACAGATTCTGCTTTTTATTTTCTCAGCATTGTGTCCCTGTAGTTCCTGTAAATTGTGACTTGCAGATAGTTGCCCACTAAATATTTCCTATTTGCATTTGAACACAGATATACTGAAGATAAAACTTAATGCAAAGGCACTGCGTGGGGACTGGAAGAGAGTTAGGCTGACAGACGGGGAGGGTCCTTTCAAATGCAGCTCCCAACATTACCTACACATTCAAGAAAGACCTAGTGCAGGGGGTGCTTTATAGGAACTGCACAAGGCAGCACAAACAAACACAGCTACTGCTCTTGAGTGATGGAAAACTCAAATTCCTGTGACCAGCCTGAATATGTACTCTCTAGGCTTGCCTCTGTCTCTATGTCTCCATTATGATCTTTGCTCCATTGTTTCAGTGATCTGTATTTTAGTTTTAGGGCCTGTACAATGGAATCATATTTGCCTATAGGGAATTCAGGAGAAACGGTAATCTTGGAGATAGTGATATTAATTCCAATCAGGGTGGGCCCTACAAGTCATCTTTTCTTTCGCAAAGTCTTTAGCAGAGCACAGGAGCAGGGAGAGGTAAGGAAAGGCCTCTGCTAAAAATAAAGTCCTGGAAAATCGCTGGTGTCCCAGGCACATTCAACTATAGAGAGGAGATGAGAAATGAGGTCCTCCTCCCTGGAACTTATATTACCCAGGCCTGAGACTTCAGAAGATATACTCTTCTTAGGAGTGAGTCTTATTCATTACATATTTTAGATGCCCTAAGGCACTGGGGCTGCCTTCTCTCAGGAAGCCCTGATTGAGAGAGTCTACACCAATGATTGCCGTTCTCCATAATTCTATTCCATGCATCTCATCTCTGATGACATGCTATCTTTCCAGCACATTTTCACTAGTAGCCTTCCTATCTTAAGACCTTTATTCACATCTGCAAAGTCTCCATTGTCACATAAAGGTAACACATCCACAGGTTCTGGGAGTTAGGACATAAACATTTTTACAGACCTTAATTTTGTCTACAACATAGCCCAATGTCAACAATCATTGTCAAGATGATAGATGACGTTATGTGCTTTCATCCTGAGACACAAAACGTCTATTTGTCTCTCTTTCGATGATGTTCAATTAATTCACTGAAGGTTGCAAAATAGTGATTTTTCAAACTCTTTCATTTTATTTAATTAGTTGCAATAATTCTACAAAGAGACGCTTTTCTTCATCTATGATTTGGTTACTCATTAGTAGAGTTTTTATACAAAAGGGAGAACGTGATGGATACTATCCATTTATTTACCAGGAAATAAATGAACTTAGTAGCTAACACTCTCCAAAGGTAACAATTTTTTATACGATAATGGACTCATAACTATAAATATATTTGGCAGGTTTAATCAACACCAACTATTGACCTTTTTGGAGCACAGATTGTTTCTTCTTTGTCCAGTGTAACCCTCTTCAGGTTAGCCCCCGTGTCATAGCAGTTTTTGTTAGATTTCTTGCTATCTTCTGTGAAAAGGTGTTTTAGGACCATTCTCCAAATCAGTTATTCTCCAAAAAGTATTGGTTTCTTTTAATGAGAATCACAGGATCACAATCTGCACTGAGAGATGTTTGTTGCTACTGGGTTTTCCATTTCTTAAAGTTTTTTTAGTGGATGGAACTAAAAAATAGAAACTTTTGAAAAGACAAAATGCTTCACATGTTCATTCTGACCTTTCCAATTAAACTTTAAGACTGTGAGGGTTTTACTCTTTAATACAGAAAATTCTGTTTCCCAAGGATGAGGGAATAATAGAACTGAAATATCCTGTAAATAGTCATTTGTTCTACCTCATTTGCTCACAATCCAGAATATCAACACAAATACCATCACTATCAGTGCAATTACTGAAAACAGTTAAACATTTTGACTTTCTTCTCCCAAATCTCCTCCTCTCATATTTTTATAGTAGTAGTTGTCAAAGCATATAGACATTAGATACTCTTTTTTTATAATTATTTTACTTCTCAGCTCTCATTTAATTATTTTTTTTTTTTTTTTTTGAGACCTAGTGCTGCTCTGTCACCCAGGCTGTAGTGCAGGGGTACAATCTCAGCTTACCACCACCTCTGCCTCCCAGGTTTAAGCGATTCTCATGCGTCAGCCTCCCGAGATTACAGGTGCACACCACCACACCCAGCTAATTTTTGTGTTTTTAGTAGAGATGGGGTTTCGCCATGTTGCCCAGGCTGGTCTTGAACTCCTGACCTCAAGCGATCCACTTGCCTCAGCCTCCCAAAGTACTGGGATTACAGGTGTGAGCCACTGCACCCAGTCTCATTTAATCTTCATTCTTCAGGTAACTATCTATTTATTGCATCCCCAGTCTTTGTGTCAATGTCGCCAGTCATTTTTATTATCTTAAACTTGCTTTCTAAAGTTTCTTCAGGAAGATTTCATGGAAGCAATATTATGCATGTTTATAATACATTGTAAACAATTTATACCAGAAAGTCAGTTCAGCTGTATCGAAAACATTGGTTAATATTTTCTGTCTTTAAGTATAAATATGTCACTCTATATTCTGGTAAAACACAGCAGTGTTAAAAGTCTGATGATAATCAAATTTCCTTTCTAAGTCACTTTCTCTGACTAGATAGCCAAACAATGTTTTTTTATTTATCCCTAAAGTCTGGTAATTTTACTAGAATGTGCCTTTTTGTTGGTCATTCTGGGTTGATATTACCCGTTACATGGTGTGCCCTTCCAGTGGGTATCTTCATACATTTTTTAATTCTTATTTTATTTTCATTTTTTTGAGATGGAGTCTCTCTCTGTTGCCCAGGCTGGAGTACAGTTGTGCGATCTCAGCTCACTGCAACCTCCACCTCCCAGGTTCAAGTGATTTCTCCTGTCTCTACAGGTGGGTGCCACCACGCCCAGCTAATTTTTGTGTTTTTTAGTAGAGACGAGGTTTTGCCATGTTGGTCAGGCTTGTCTGGAACTCCTGGCCTCAGCTGATCCACCCACTTTGGCCTCCCATCTTCATATACTTTAATTTTAGTTTTCTTGAATTGTAGGTTTAGTATTTGTTATATTTCTTTGCTTTGGTTTTCTTCTTCAGGGATTTCTATTATCTGTATTTTTGATTTTCTTTGCTTATCTTCAATATTTGTCACTTTCTATTTAAATATTTTTATCTCTTTTTTTCACTGCTTTTTTGATTTTTAAATATTTTTCTTTTTTTCCCCTTCTGTGTCTCTTACTGCATTATCTATTGTGCTTATTTTTTTCTTATATGTCTTCTAATAGTCTTTATTAATTTTTTTCTTTTATTTCTAATTCTTTACTGAGTTCTGTCACTTCATTTCTGAATTTTTGTAAGTTTGAGTTTTGTTGTTCTTCCTATCTCATGTCAGTTAATCAAAGTCTTTTAACTCATTTTGAAATAGTTACAAAGTTGATCTGCTTGGTCAGCCTGACTTTCTGGCATAATTTTACTGTCTGTATGGATGTTATTCTACTCCTTATTCTTATTTATCTCATAAGAGCTTTCCTTGGGATTTGTCTGTGATCGTTTTGATAATTTATTTTTAAATTATAGAAAAATGTGTGGAACTTTTTTTTTTTTTAACTCCATAGAACATCCTCTTCTGTTTTCGATTTTTTTTTTTTTAATAGTGTTAGCAAATAGCGCAGCTTACTGAGATTTTCTGACTCTATTTTTTGTCCTACTTTTCTCTGGATCTTCTCTTTCTTTCATCTTAATCATCCTTGCCTTGATCAATTTTAATTTCACTCCCAGCAGTTTTTCCCCAGCAGATGGCTTTGTTATGGAGGGGAGCCCTAGTGGGCGTGTCAGTCTGGGGAGTTAATATGTTTGACTGTTCCCGACCCTTCAGACCCTACTGAGGGCTCCTGGCACAAATGCACCCACTATTAGATTAGGAAAACCTCTGTCAGTTTCATCTGCTTTCATGTTAGTTGGTCATGCTTTACGGTAAACACCTCTTGGCCCTCTCAGGGTTTTCCTATCCACAAATCCATCAGTCGCTTGCTGTTGCTTCCTCTGGCACAGATTTTGGTAACCTGCAGATCTGCTGGCTGTTGGTGATCCGTCTCCACCTCTGGCATTTTGGGGTTGATAGAGATAATGTGTCACCTAGATTTATTATAATTTTTTTCCATTGGTTTTTGGTTTTACTATTGAGTTGCTTTGTCACCACTATCTTTCCAGAATATTAGATTCTTCTACATATACAGAGAAAAATGTATCTATTGAAAATATATATTTATTTAAATTTAATGTATTACTAAAAGTTTTATTTACAAAAATTACTTTAAAATTTGTTAAAATTTTTATTCTATGTATGCATTAAGATTGTATATAGTTTTTTAAACACAATTTTGAATAATTTAGATTTACTGAGAAATTACAAAGATGGTACAAAGAGCTTCCACATACCTCTCACTCAGATTTACTTTCCCCAAATGTTATCGTCTTACTCTGCCATGGCACATTTGTCAACATGAAGAAGCCATCATCTCACATTCCTCTTGGCCAAGCGCCAGACTATATTTGCATTTCACCAGTTTTTCCACTGATGACATTGTTCTATTTCCAGATCCAATATAGGATACCACACTGCATTTGTTGTCACACTTTCTCAGTCTCTTCTGGCCTGTGACAGTTTCTCCATCTTTCCGTGTCTTTCATGGTCAATAAGTTTTGAAAGGCACTGGGCCAGGCATTTTGCAGAATGCTCCTCACTTTGAGTTTGGCTCATTCCTGACACATCATTAGATGAGGGGGTTGGGTTTGAAAAAATCCCACAGTGGTGTAGTACCCTTCTCATCACATCAAGCGTAGGGGTCATGAGATCCACATGACATCAATTGTGATGTCAACCTTGGTCACTTGGTTAAGGTTCCATACCTTTTTGTTGAATTATTAACTGAAAGTGTTTTCCTTTCACTCTCCTTCACACAGCTCCAAATACCACCCACTGAATAGTTTCCTCAATCCCCTTTAAGACATTAGGGGGTCTCTTAGGGACTGCAGCTTTCTTCCTTCAGGCCCAGGCACACTATGTGAAGTACTCTGAGTTTTAAATCTCCATCTGGAGAAGAACAGGCCCCCCTGTGTGTGACATGGTGTGGCTGAGGAACGTACCAAACATTATTCCAGGAATAGCTTGACTTCTTGATAACCTTAAATTCACAATCATAAAGTTCAACTGAGGAGTATTCAGAGGTTATAAATTGTAAAATTAAGAGACTATATTGAAAAGTTTAAAGTGGATCATAGATTCACTGCAAACCTGGTTAAACCGACATCTGCTGGGATTTGGTTTGATCATAATAAAGCACCAGCTCCCAAAGCATCTCTCTCCAAAGGGTATTTCAATGACAGAAATAAAGTGAAAATCTTGTGTTTTCCTGACCTGTCAGATCCAGCTTGGCCACACATGATTTATGGCTAGCAATGTCTTTTCTTCCTCATTCAAAATAGAAACTAGAAAATTGCAAATACATGAATGCTGTTGGTTCATCAACTTAAACACATGAGGAAACAGAAACGTAATATTAGTAACACATCCACCCACATTAAAGACATCACAATAAAAAGCACCAGCATTGATGGTCCAGTGGGAAATCAAATGCCATGTAAGATAACAATGTTTGTATTAATCCTATTTGGTTTTGTAGACTTAATATGATAATCTATAATAATAGTATTATATGTTTTCATGAAATTCCAAAGTCTATAGATGCTTTTACATTTGGCTTTCTCATTTTATCCTTTCTTATCCTCTCTGAGGTATAGGTTCTTATACCTGCTTTATAAGTGAGGAAACTGAGGCTCAGAAAGCTTAAGATTCATATCCATGATCACATGTCTTGCAAATGATGCCCATAGTAGTTCATCAAATTGCTGTTTCTTCCCATTAAAGACTGATGCTATGTTTTTGCTTTCATAGATACGATTTATTTTCCTCCACATAGGGTAAAAACACTTACTAACTCACCAACCATGAGAGAGACAGAGAGAGAGAGAGAGAGATCTAAAGGGACAACCTAAATAAAAGATTATATAATAATATCTACTATTTATTTAGCAATTGCTGTGAGGCAGATTCTATCATTCATTCTTAAATTACCCTGTAAGTTAAACCATATTCTTTGTTTTTTAATGAGAAGAAATGGAAATTCAGGTAGATTAGCTAATGTAAATGATACAAATTGCTGTATCACATTAGTCCCAGTCTTAGCAGTGTAAGAGAATCAAAGTTAATTTCTTGCTCCTATAGAGTCTAATGCAAATGTCTCTGGCTGGCAAGTGGCCCTCCGTTGGCCAGTAAGGGCACTGGGCTCTGCCACCCTTTAAGGACATAGAGTCTTCAACTGAATCCTCTGAATGTTCCTGTTAGAAATATTGTTTATACAATCAATAAAGGCTTTATAGGTGAGACAAAATTAGATTTCAGCTTGACTCTTCTGAGTTATATAAATTTCAGATTGATGTTCAAATGAAGGCACGCTTCCACGGCACAAGAAGTTTTAATGGCCTAGACCTGGAAGTGACATATATCACTTCTGTCCACAGGGCATTTGCCAGAGCTTAGGCACACGGACACTTGAGGCTGCCAGAGTGGCTGGAAGACATCACGGAGTTGGGTTTTCAGTAGGGAGATGAAATGGGTTTTGGTAAATGGGTGGCATCTCTCACGTTACATAACGTGCCCAAAGTCATACAGGTAATAATTGGCAGAGACAGAGTTTGAATTCAGTGCTGATTGAAAGCCTATGTTCTTTCTACCATATTATCCCCCTTTCAAATATTTTAAAAATTAGTTTTACTATTTTTAAAGATAGCTGAAATGTTTCATGGCAGTATCAGCTTATGAATACAAATGCTGCCACTTTTATTGCAATAAACCCTATTTGGCTGAATCTTCAAGCCTCACTCTTCTGCATTGCCAGGTACCCTGTCTGGTCCCCACATTGTCCTTTGCCTATGATTTTCTCTGGGATTCCCAAATCTGTAAGTCCCATGCACCCATGTGCTCATGCATGCATCCCGACTACCAATCAATGGCAGCCACCTTCCACGTTCTTCCCTCCGCAAAGACGTAAAGTCACAAGATGCTTCATGAAGAAGGAAGACTTTTCTCCTTACCCTTCAGCACATATTGTCACCTAATGAGTCATCTAATGAGACAAGAGCTCAAAGCCTCAGAGAATCACTGCCAAAAATAACTCCATTTGGTTCTATCTTCAAATAATCTCTGAGGCTGCCAAGATTCTAAAACTCATGCCCTCCCTCTCCCCATCACTCACTGTACATGTGTACATGCCCTTCAACTAAGAGCCCTAGAGAGTCAATTCATGTAAACGAACTGCTTGTGGGCTCTTCCCAACAGCCTAGCTCACATAGCCAGATAGTTCCCAATCGAGACAGTGGACACAGTCTAGCCTTAAGCTTGGTTTGCCACTATCCAAGGGTACATAGTACTAGAACCATAGTACTAGAACCCAGATAATCAACTGTGTTCACTAAATGTTTGTAGGAAACTTCTTTTGATAAACTAATAAGAATAGCTTGTTTAAAGAGAAAAAATATGCTTGTAATTGGTGTATCCATCATTTGAAATTGGAATCTTGAAGTTATCTTGCCTTAATTCCAAAAGGATTTGATGCTTGCAGATACACATCTCATTTAGAAGATAATGAAATGGAACAAAATAAGAAGTGAAATCAAACTGAAGGAGTAGGAATCTGCAGCCTCTCAGTGGTAGTGAAGATGATACAGTTTGGTGGGGGGTCCCTATTGCTGCAGCCAAATCACCACATCATATGCACCTCTGTCAAAGTAGTCCACATGTGGACCCAGCTCTGGTCAAAAGCTGGGTTCATGTCCTACGTTGGCCATAAGAGTGGGTCATTGCTGGTCTTGCCCTAGTAGTCATCTCTACAGAAAATTCATGATTTCTCTTATAAAAGGATAACAATACAGAGGTGCCAATGTCCCCGGATTAAGTCTCAACCCAAGGCTAAAATGGCAATTATAAAAAGGCAAGTTTTGAAATATAAGGTACCTGAGTGTTTCTTCCTCCTTATTTTTTTTAATGGAGCAAAGAAGATTTTGTCCTTCACCTATAACACAATCATATTATCATATTCTCTCTCTCTCTCTCTCTCTCTCTCTATATATATATATACACACACACACACACACACACACACACATATACAGGATGTGCAGGCATGTCACATAGGTATACATGTGCCATGGTGGCTCACTGTACCCATCAACCTGTCATCCAGGTCTTAAGTCCTGCATGCATTAGATATTTTTCCTAATGCTCTCCCTCCTCTTGCTCCTCACTCCCCGACAGGCCCTGGTATGTGATGTTCCCTTCCGTGTGTCCACATGTTCTCATTGTTCAACTCCCATTTATGGGTGAGAACATGGGGTGTTTGGTTTTCTGTTCCTGTGTTAATTTGCTGAGAATGATGACTTCCCACTTCATCCATGTCCCTACAAAGGACATGAACTCATTCTTTTTTATGGCTGCATAGTATTCCACAGTGCATATGTGTCATATTTTCTTTATCCAGTCTGTCATTGATGGACATTTGGGTTGGTTCCAAGTCTTTGCTATTGTAAATAGTTCTGCAATAAACATACATGTGCATGACACAATCACATTCTGATTGGCCTCAGCATCTGAGGCAGGGCTGGACAAATTAGCCTGGAACTGCGGGTAGGACTCCAGCAGCAGAATGGGGTTTGAGAAAGCCTAGGAATGAGATAGACGAGGCTGGCCCCAGGGAGAGAAATGATGACTCAACAAAATCTAACAAGCTGGCTTCCCCAGTACCCTGAAGGCCGGTCCAGTCCAGGACACCAGATGCCACACTGCCTGTACATGAGGTGCTGTCCTACTCATCCCCATGCTTCAGAGTCACTGTCCTGGTGGCAAAGAGCTATGACAAGAAAGGCCGCTTAGGTTACTCAGGCTCTCATAACACAAAAGGCTCTATAGGTAAATATGTTTTTAAACTAGTTGCCATGGAAATATGTCTTAAAGATAGCTAATACTGCTAGAGAAAACTGACTGGCAGTGATAGCAAATCAGACTTTGATTTCACCTCCTGAGGCAGCCTGTCGAGCAACTTCAGAACAAGTGTATGCGTAACATTGAGGTTTCACAGTCTTTGCTTGGTTTGCTCCAGAGTGTGGAGAAAGCACTTTGTGTGTGGACCTTCTGTCAATTGCTGATTATTCAAGATGTGATTATGAAGCTGGAGGGTCTTCAGGGCCTTTGCTTATCCTCTCTGCACTGTGCTTTAGCCATTTCATTGCTTATTAGTGTTTCCACCAGAGGGTGGAGAGGATAGAAAATTCCAATCAACCTGTTAACAGCTTTCATAAGAGATCCGCTGAGGGGAGAAACTAAAACCGCTGTCTGAAATGAGGTTTGCAGATTATCTATGCATTTAATGTATGATTTCTATGAGAGTAATCTGACCATTTGGTGTCGGCTGCATGTGGCTTAGGTGGCAGCAGTAGCTTTGATGAAAACAGCCTTATAAATATGCACATAGATTTCTGTCTACACTGTAATAAGTGAATAAATGTCTAGAAAACTCAACATTCAAAAATAAATGTGGGCAGAAATACAGATCATTCAAACTTTAGAATGTTTCTTGTGACAAATTATTAGGTTGGTCATTCATATTGGTCAAATTTACGTAATAATTGCCAAATTATTAGCAAAATCATACAAAAATAGATTTCACAAACAAGAAACCGGAATGAGGAACTTCTCGGCTTCCTTGAGGCTCCGGCTATATTTATCTAGCTATACACATATACATATGTATACATACATACTCATATATAAGTATGAAAGTATAGATTTTTATATATGTCTGTATATATGTAGTCACATATAAGTGCGTGTGTGTGTATGTGTGTGTGTGTGTGTGTGTGTGTGTGTATATGGTATAGGGTGGCAGGGCTTTTTATTGTTTTGATGAACTTTTTTCATAAGTAAAATTCTGATTTTCTATATTTCCAGAATGTAACCATGCAAAATGAGTTAACATCTGCAGAGTACTTTGAAATCAACATCTTCCTTTTAGGGTTCTTATTACTACCCCTCACTCTTCTGCCGAAGGTGACTTGCTTATGTATTTCTTGAGATGCAGACAACTGTACCAAAGAGCTATGCATCCTCTGAAGATTCTTTTTCTCAAAGAAAGCAATTCTCATTCCTTTCTTTTCTGGGCAGAAGACACATTAGTGACCTCTGGGGAAATTTCTCACCTGAATTAAGAATTCCCTGAGTCAAGTATCCTTCAGCTATTCCTTTTCAGAAACCTTTAAAGTTGGTCTTTGCCCAGAGTCTGCCTGCCCAGAGGTCAGTGGATGGCAGGTAGGCGTTTGTTGTTTTGCTGCCTGGTACAGCAGTATCTTTTCATTTCTTGCTCTGGAGAACTCCTCTCTCTCCAACACCCACGCAATCACACACACACACACCTGCTATGTTTGTATGAAGCCACAGAGCACCAGCAGGGAACGGCTGTTTGCTGGATGTCAACAGAATCATAAAAGTTCTCCTGGGCACCCCTGCATTTAAAACACCCCAGATATAAGATTGTTTATTAGAATTCACACTACATTTTGCTCAGTTGAAACATTCCCTTTTATTTAATAAATTCTGTCAATGAATTCATTTTTCCAGAAAATGTTAAAGATATATGCTATATGGAACTAAAATATTAAAATTATCAAATTAACATTACTAATAAACTCTCTTTTCACTTAAACATAAATCAATCCAAATGGTATCTGCTTCAGCAAAATGCATTAAGCTTCTCTGATCTGGACTTTAAATGAGCTGTCAATTCATCTGTGTATAATTGCATGGATGTGTGAATATAAAACATGTGAATCAGCAGTACATTCTTGTTTATGACATTTTCAACCTATATAACGCATGTACCTGAAATAAACATCTTTAAAAAGAAGAGAAAATGAAGCTCATGAAGAAAAACAAGTGGGTATTTACAGTTTATACTTTTCCTTCCTACAGCTTTTTTCTTCTCCTTTCCCTGTCTTCCCTTTGTCTCCTTCCACAATCAAATGTTTCCTGTTGCATCAAATAGAGAAATATAGAGAGTTGATGGTGAAAACAGAGTTCCACGTTCTCTGTATTAACCTGCTTAAATTCTCCCATCATAATTCAGGTTATGACAATGACTTGCCCTCTTGTTAGAACTTGCTGCCATTTCCTGTGATGAACATCTGGATTCAGATTCTTTCTCAGCAGTATGTTAACATTGAGACTAGGGGTGTTTGTTCTAGAACAAGATCCTCCACATATACCTTTGCATTCTCTCCATTTCACAGATGAAGAAACTGAGATTTGGGGAAGTGAGGTTACTCATTCAGATGCATCATTAATAAGCAAGATTTTTTTTTTAGGTGGAGTCTTGCCCTGTTGACCAGGCTGGAGTATAGTGGCCCAATCTCTGCTCACCGCAGCTTCAACCTCCCAGGCTCAGGTGATCCTCCAACCTCAGCCTCCTGAGTAGCTGGGACTACAGGCGTGAACCACCATGCTCAGGTAATTTAAAAAATATTTTTAGTAGATAGGGGTTTCTCCATGTTGGCCAGACTGGTCTCGAACTCCTGACCTCAGGTGATCCTCCCACACTGGCCTCCCTGGGTGTTGGGATTACAGGCATGAGCCACTGTGCTTGGCCAATAAGCAAGATTTGATCCCAGATTTTTCTGGCTCAAAAGTCCTGTCTCCTGACTACCCTGACTCACACTCTCCTGGTGTAAGGAAGATTCTTGCTAGTTATTATTTAGGGGCTCTACCTTTTCCTTCCTCTCTGCCTCCAGAGGGAATATTTATCCACAAATGAAGGCAGAGCCTGTCCAGGGATTTCCCCACCTTCCAAGCTACATCACAACACATCAGGAGATGCTGGTTGTTTTCCTCAGTCTTTGCTGGCCTGGCCGTAAGGCCTCAAGCACGAGGCTGGTGTTGTGGGTGGCAAGCCCTGGGGAGGCTGCTGCTGCAGGCAACAAGGTCAGCCGGAACCGATCGTGAAAATATCAATTTTTAAAGTTTGGGGAAATCAAACAAGTCATTAATTAAATCTCTACAGCAGATGATATAACTTCAAAGCTCTCGAGGGTGACTCTTTGCTCTCCTTTAAGTTCATTAAACTATTTGAAATTTCAACAGACTGGATATGAGGAACCACATTTTCTACCTGTCTGCAAAGATTTAACAGTTCTACTATGTTAATGAAGGTTTCAGCATTCAAAGGGATGAGACTCTTGACGTTTCTGTATTAATCATGTGATGAACTCTACAGATTCACAGTTATGTTTATGACTCCATGATTTCCACATATGAAATCTTATTGCATATCTATTTCTGGAGGTCTGTGTAAGTGTTTCTTTACAATCTTATTGCATATCAAGTTCTGGAGGTCTGTATAAATGGTCTTCTCTAAATAAATAAAAAATACACACTAAAATGCATAACAGCAGGAAGGGAAAACTGTCAGATTGCTTAAATTTAGTTCTATTTACTAAAATTTGTGTGACTAGGTTAATTATTGTTTGTTTAAATGAGGCCAATATGTCTGGCATTGATGTCTCAGGCACATGGAAGTGTTAGCTGAGCTTGGCTTTCTGATATTAAATGCTGTAGTCAAAAATTTGCTGAAAAAAATTGTATTTATAGCCATACTGTTAAAAAATTAGCCCTCAACAAAGACATTAAACCAAAAACAGAGTGAAAAGATTTGCTAACTTTTTATAACTGTTGCAGACATTAGGTAGCATCTGGTCTTGACTTATTGGAGACACCCATTTATTTTTATGCTTTATTAAATGTAATTTATTAAACAAATACTTATTGAGCATCTACTTGGTGCCTGACTCTGTGTTACATAGTGGGTAGTTGAAGTGCTGTTAATTCTTCTGTGAAGGGGCCAAAAAACCCACGTAAGACTATAACCGATGCTTGGTTAATGTCATTTGAAACTGGATGCTAAGATACTAAGTAATCTCCAAGTGAATGATGTACAAAAGCTGGTCACCACCCTTCAACAACTGAAAAGAACAACTCCTGTCTTTCTGTTTAGCAAATAATAAGTCTGCGTTTTGTTGATGTCTGACCTGAGGCCTCTTTCCAGGGTTTGATTTTATAGATGAGAACATTGGCTTCTTAGGTGCCTTCAGTTTTTGAAACATCTGCTGATGTTCCCTGCCCCAGGCAACCTACATTTAATGCTTCTTGGGTCCTTCTGGAATAAAGCCATGAATCTTTCATCTGGCATTCATGGTTTTCCTCCATCTGATCCCAGCCTGCTTTCCAGCCTCGTTCCTCACTAAGAACCTTCCTGTACTTTATGCTCCGGCCAATTCTGGCTACTTACTTTCCCCACAAACAGGTCCCATCACTTGCTGACATTGTCTCAAAATGGCTCACCTCCTCACCTTTGCCCTTGAAAACCCTATCCACCCTCTAAAAAAGACCAGGTCCTGAGCCCCCAGCCTGATGTGATTACTTCCTGATCTGAGTTCTGACAGATCATAGTTTACCTAATTTTATGCTATCTGCTCCCTAGTTGGATATATTTTATTATTGGAGTACCTGTTTTATTTTTGCTATTCAATTGTAAAGTTCTAGGTGGGATAAATGTCTGAATCTCAGTCATCTTTGAACTCTGTACCAAAGCACTTCTGGAAATTAAATGTTCTTTGAATGAATAAATAAATGTAGGCTTGACTCCCCATTCACCTTGGGCGCTATGTTTATGGCCTGGAAGTGAGAGATATGACCAATGTTTAAGCTCCTCATTACCTTGCCTCCCTGCATCTGTGCAGAAGTGTTCCTGTACTGGATTTTAGGAAAGCATTAGGCCGATCAGCCTATTTCAAATAGTAAGTCCTAATGGTCATGTCTTCTGGCAGATTCCATTTATGCCAGCACCTCAGAGAACTGTGGCTTCCAGGTGTTGCAGATGAAGTGACACATCATGACACGCACCATGCCAGTGGAACGGCCAAGAACGGAGCTGTCTCTGGGAAGAGGTAGATGAATTCCCTTCTCAGTTCACACTACAAAGGAGCCCTGTCTATGGACTAATGAAACCCTTTCTGCTCACCTTGATAAAGAGAATTGGGCATTGCTGGGGCCAGCCATAGTCAAAAATAAGTAAGTAAAAGTATATCTTCCATCCTTCCTTTCTGTAACCCTCTGTTCCCTTCCAGCATCTTACTTTTTAGTCCCACCTTTTATGTTTAAGACGTACTAAGGAGTTGGAGGTGCTAATTTAGTATACTAACTTAGAATCCCCGTCTCAGGGCCAGGCGTGGTGGCTCACGCCTGTAATCTCAGCACTGTGGGAGGCCGAGGCGGGCGGATCACAAGGTGAGGAGATTGAGACCATCCTGGCTAACACGTTGAAACTCCGTCTCTACTAAAAATACAAAAAATTAGCCGGGCGCGGTGGCGGACGCCTGTAGTCCCAGCTACTCAGGAGGCTGAGGCAGGAGAATGTCGTGAACCTGGGAGGCGGAGTTTGCAGTGAGCCGAGATCGCGCCACTGCACTCCAGCCTGGGTGACAGAGTGAGACTCCGTCTCAAAAAATAAAAAAATAAAATAATAATAATAATAATAATAATAAAAGAATCCCTGTCTCAGAAGTATTTTCAATTTTAACAAGTGTAAAAAGACAATACTTCATAGAAACTAAGGTCTCTCTCTGGATGGAATTTCAGTCCTATGACCCCCTATGGTCATGTCAATATAGTTTAGTGATAACATCTATGATTCCATGTTGTGAAAATGATAGTACTTTCCTAAGGTTTTTCAGAGGATAAAATGGGATATTGTTTTTATCAAGAAGTAGGAAGGATCTGAGATTTTAATCCCACTTGCAATCTCATGAGTTAGCCTGCCACAGTTACAGGACACTGGCAGAAGGCATGAGAGTCTTGTGCCAGAGACAAAGGACTTTGTTATTCACAGCAAAAGCAGAAGCCAGAGTATCAGCATTCTCTTGTACTAGTCCCCAAGCCCCAGTTCCCGCAGGGCAACACAAAAAGGCAAGGAAAGACCTGTACGCACGATGGGCTCTGTTACAGAAGAACGCTGAACTTAGGAAAACGGGATACTTTTTAGCAGGCGGTAACCATACTGTCCGTTGCTCCAGAGTGAGACGTTATGTTTACTGTACTGGACAGTAAGTACACATACTCCTAGCTTTGGAGGCAGACACTGTATCAATCTTGCAAAGCTGTTTGGTATATACAAACATTTTGAAAAAAATAATCCAGAACAAAGGCAGTCAATGCCTCTGCTTGAATCACTCGCAGCAATGTGAGTAACCCATAGGGCATTGTCTCCCAACTTGAAAAGCATGGGTCACAATACCTGGCAGAGAGTAATGACTTGGTCTCTGTGATTATTACCATTATTAAATCACAAAGATGATTCTACCTTAGTACCCGAAGGATGATCTCATTCAGTTACAGTGAAAATGAAAGGCAAATACAAACAAGTCATCCTGCATCATACATTTTAGGAACTGAAATAGATCCTATCCATTCATGGGTACCCAAACAGAGTCAGAGCCTGGAGAAGAGGTTTTGTTTATTACGGTGTCGCCTCTGCAGTTCTGACATACCCAGTGCTGTGCTGTTTCCTGGGACAAAATAAATAAGCTGAGCCCACTGCCCATTCTTTGGAGAGTTTAAACTTTCCACTTTTGAGGTATTGCTCACTGATTCAGTATGCAGAGCCAGGACTCACTTCTTTCTTGCAGAATGAATCTGCTGAGGTTCGTTTCCTTCTCAAAATAAACATGCACCCAGACATCCTGTCTTCAAAATGCGACTGGCTTTTCCCGTCAGGTTGAAATGACAGAGGATGATTTTGAATGGAAATGGAAGCATCATCTAAACAACTTGGAAAGCTCTGAGAGATAAGTTTCTTCAGGATGGAGTGGAAGGTCACACTTGTTTGTCCTGTGTGTTCCCTCTTCTGTCCCTTGAATAATCCTTCCCCCCAAAAAGAAGGCTGCTGTTCTCCTAACACTTGGCTTTCTTGTCTCCAGGGAAAAGGAATTCGTTGACACTAAACACATTTGTCCCAGGCATCTCGTATATGTGGCACCTAATATGAGCTCAATAAAAAAAATTTTAACCTCGTTACTGAGGGATCCCATATGTTCTCCCTCCCAAGGAATGTATGAATTTTTATTATTATTATTTTTTGAGAGGGAGTCCTGCTCTGTCACCCAGGCTGCAGTGCAATGGCTTGATCTCGGCTCACTGCAACCTCCACCTCCCCGGTTCAAGTGATTCTCCTGCCTCAGCATCCTGAGTAGCTGGGATTGCAGGTGCGCACCACCACGCCTGGCTAATTTTTGAATTTTTAGTAGAGACAGAGTTTCTCCCTGTTTGCCAGGCTGGTCTCGAACTCCTCATCACAGGTGATTCGCCGGCCTCGGCCTCCCAAAGTGCTAGGATTACAGGCGTGAACCACCACGCCTGGCCTGGAACATTTGAATTTTAATACAAAATAAACTGTTTAGAACATCTGAATTTTGATAAAAAAATAGACCTGTTTAGAAGAGGATTGATGATCTAAAAGTGTGAATCTCTAACTGATGTTCTGATACTAGTGAGAAAAGTAATTTGGGGCAGGGTGGGGGTGAGTTTGTTTTTCTGCTTCCATTCCTGAGACAAAAATGACTGTCCCATTTATATCAGAAGATCATTTAGAGCTGCCGTTTCTCAAACGTAAAGCGTGCAAAATGCGTGTGAATCACATGGGGATCTTACAAAATGCACATCGTGATGCAGCAGGTCTGGGTGGGGCCTGCACTTTTGTGTTTCCATCAGGCTCTCAGGTGGTCTCAAGGCTGGTGGTCCACTGACCAGTTTGAGCATCAGGATGGAGAGAATTTTGCTAAAGAAGGCTTGAGGTGGAGGAGGGGAGGGCAGATTCCTATGGCTGCTTGGGCTTCCAGACAGAGCCCTCTGCAGGCTTCCCTAAACCCAGGAGTCTCCCTTGAGAGGGCTTAACCCTGCTGGTTACTCCCATGCCTCTGCACACACTCCCTACCCAGTCCACAAAAGCAAGTCAGGGTAAGTAGTGAAGGTGGGGAGGGCAGATGAAAATCTCCCCAGACAGTGCAACCCTGAGCTCACACAGCATCCAGCTCACTGTGACTGGTGCAGCTCTGGGCTCTGAGAGCAGATGGCAGGTGGGCAGCATCCCATGGAGGACCTTGGCCCCTATCATACCCTCACCCTGGGCAACTCTCACACCTCTCTCCTCAGCTCCTTCCCAGGCTGAACAGAGAGTCACCTGAAGAGCAGACTGTCTGCTGATCATTAATCACATCCCCAAGACCTTGTGTCCACGCCCAGACACCGAGCTGGCGGAAGACGGCCGGCTTTAGAGAAAGCTGCTCCAGTGTGAGTTAGGAGGCGCCGTGATGTGTCACTTCGTGATCTCGGTAACATTGCTGGGCTTACAGAGCAAGAAGGAAAGAAACCCGTATGTTCTCATGCCTTGATAGCTTATTTCCTAAGACAATACAAAACGAACAAACTAAAGCAATTTTTAGAATGTTGCTGCAGATCAAAACTCCAGTGACTTTCAGCATGCATATATTGGTTGAGGGGTTTTGGGTTACTAACCACAATCTGCCCAAGGTGGATTAAACCATTTTTTCTTTAGATTCTAGTGCAGAGGTGTCCCCAGGGCCCCGGCCAGTTTGCCACCTCCTCGCACGCCTTTCTTACTGTGCTCCCCATGTAAACCACTGTGCTCAGCTCCCCTCCATGCCTGGGCATCTCTCCCAAGCCAGGCTTGTGTGAGTGAGCTTGTGTCTCCTGCTTCTCACTTACCCTACCATCCCATTTCAATTCCTGAAGCTAAGCAGGCAAGTGAATTTGCAGTAATGTTTTAGTGAAAACAGTAGCTCAAGACAGCCTCAGACATGTCCTATACAAATCATTCTGCATTGCTGGTTCCCACGGAAGAATGGGAGCTAGGGGAAGAATGAACCAGGAGGGTCAGCTTCCTCTCCGCTTCCACCCAAACTGCAGAAGTGCTGCCTGCTTTACGTAATCACCCAAACAAATAGCAAAGGAACATGCTAGAGCCATCAGGCATGTAAGACTAGCCTACAGACAGGGAGAGTGGTGGCTAAGCAAACCGTGGCGGCAACAATCTGACTCAAGAAAATCCACCCCATCTCCCTGATTTTCTTATCACAAGGCTTTGTCCCCTCTTAGACCTGTTAGGGTTCCGAGATAACAAAAATGTTATGTTGTATAGACATGTCTATCCAAGGGTGGATAAGTGCCAAATTCTCCCTTGAGATCTCAACCGTGTGAAGTAAGGGGACCTGGAGGGGCCAATGCTAGTGAGTCGGGAAGAGGCTGCAGGGCATGGTGAGGATGGCAGAGGGCTTCGATGAGGCTGCAGCTTGAATTTTTGTTGACATTTTCAGAAGCATGATCTTCTATTGCTGGATGTCTTCTGTGACTCTTGTTTTGCCTTTTAATTACACATAGGTGATAATCCCTCCAACTACCATCCTCTCAATGAAGAAGGCAGTGCTTTTGCAAAAGAAGGAGGCCTAAGGCCTGGCATGGTGGCTCACACCTATAATCTCAGCACTTTGGGAGGCTGAGGTGGGTGGATCACCTAAGGTCAGGAGTTTGAGACCAGCCTGACCAATATGGTGAAACCCTGTCTCTGCTAAAATTACAAAAATTAGCCGGGTGTAGTGGCATGTGCCTGTAGTTCCAGCTACTTGGGAGGCTGAGGCAGGAGAATTGCATGAATCTGGGAGGCAGAAGTTGCAGTGAGCTGAGATCCTGCCACTGCACTCCAGCCTGGGAGACAGAGCAGGACTCCATCTCAGAAAATAATAATAATAAAAAAATTCATCTCAAAAAATAAAAGCAGTGGGCCTAACAAGATGATCTAGCTGTGACATGTGAACACCAGTGAGAATGGGCTATTGGAACAGGCCAGGTGCACATTCTCACAATTCCTCAAATCACCTGACAAAGATGGCTCTGCCCTGTTTATATCAGGAGATCACATTCTTGGGTTAAAATACTGCTGAAATGAGTGATTACCAATGAGGAGAGATGTTTTCAACTTCTGTCCTCTTTCCCTGCTGCATCTTTCTCCTCTACCATACGTCCTGGCTCCTCAGAATTCTGTGGCACACAGGGTCCCTTCTCTCCCTCATGGCAGACCATTTCCCCAGTCTCTGCACCACCTGAAATTCCAGTGGGACTCTAGGACGTTCAGTACTATCATGGGACTTTCTTATCAATGTGTGATGAGTGACCGGCTGTTTGGTGGAACTGCAGCACAATTTATAAGGTTGGGATTCCCATTTCAACATTTGCTTCCCTAAGATGTCTGTGAATGAATATAAAGCATGTTGGGAGAAGGGAGATAAAAATATATATGTATAGCACATAGCTCTTCCATCTCAGGGGTTGGTATGGATGAGGTCTGCTGAGTTCTAGAAGTATTTCAGGATTTGGGTCAGTTATGCCGAAGTCTTAGAGAGGTTTAATGTGGTAGTCATGGTGGGGTGCTCTATAGGGTCCTAGACAATAATGCCCCCAGATTCACCTGGTCCGGGACTCGCAGTTCCTGGGTCGAGTCATACTCAGACCCATTCTAAAGCACCGGGGAGACTCTGTGTACCAGTGTGTGCATGTGTGTGTTCTCAGTGTATGTGTGCGTGGGGGGGATGGGGGGGGGAGATGTGTGGGAGTGTGTTAGGGATGAGGTAGTCCTGGCTTGGTTATCTTCTCCCTTGCTCACTTCTGCCAACTTATCACCATGGCTGTGCTTTCGTTCTTCTCAAAATCTGCTATTGAATGACCTTATGCTCTTAATGACCTTCTCATTAAGATCATGCTTTTGGAACCAGACGGGGACTGAATGTCATTTCCACCACTTACTCACTATGACCTGGGGCCAGTTGCCTGAACTCTTTATGCTTTAGTTTTCTCATTTATCAAATAAAGATAATAATAAGCTGTCATGAGAATCAAATAGGTTAATTCACACAAAGCACTTACTTAATCTCCCCAAGCAAACGTTTCTCAAATAGTAAATAGTTTCTTGTAAAGATCAGGGGTACATGTGAAATCACCTCGCCAAGTGCCTTTACATTAGGCAGCATATGAGGGGAGGTTATTACATGTAAAACCAATAATCACACCTTATTCTATGATGATGGACAAGTATCCTGAAGAGTGCCTGCTATGTGTTAGGACTTCTGGTGATCTCATGCAGTTTATTCTTTATTTTTACCATAAATTCTACAACATTTGGGAAAACTGTTCAGAGAGGCTGGGTCCTTTGTCAGTGAGTTAATAACTGGGAGAGCAAGGATTTGGACTTGGATCTATTTGGCCTCAAAGCCGTGTATTTTTTCTTCTACGCTGCAATGATTTTTTTAAATAAAAAATATGTTATTTGAGCATAAGGTTTAAGATCCAACATTCACATTCTGGAAATCCAGTGAATATAGAAGTTTTAGCTTTGTTACTGGGGCCAGCTACACAAATGAACAAACTGATCTCAGAAGCCTGTAGAAAAGGGGTAAAATGATGAAATCGCAGATTTTGAGAAGAATAAGGAAGAATAACAGCCATGGTGATGAGTAGGCGGAAGTCAGCCTTAGGATAGAGAAATAGGGGAGGGAGTGGAGCACAGGGCATGTTATAACTTCAGCACTGACGCTGTGCCATGCATTGTGTAATGCTGATGTATGATGAATGTGCCTCACAGCTCTCTGTGCCCCTCTGGGAGATTCTAGCTTATGTGACACAGCAATGTGAATTTCTGCAAACCCAAATCCAGGGATGCTTGATATTAAAAGGAAGACTGAGGTGGAATTAATATTCTGGGCTTTTATGATTCCATTTTCTTTTCATCGCCTCCACCTGACTAGGCTGACAAGGTTTTATTTTAATCTCTTTGCAGTCACTGAAGTAGGATCCAGGTGTTCCTTCAAGGTGCCCTGATCTTGCCATGTAAGACCTGTAATTGCCCATTCTAGTGTCAAATGTAAATGAAATTTACAAGAACGTGTCTAATTTGGTAAAATGAATAGATTTGGAAAACCAGCTAAGGAGACTCCCTTATCCCAGGTTAGAGCATGCCTCATTACCTTGAGCAGTATTTTTAAAGGAATCATTTACATACTCCTCCAAATTCTCTTTACTCTTTTAGATCCCCTGCAAGAAGCATCTCAGGTTGGAAAGATGGAGTAGCCTGCTCAGATGGGTCTTTGCTTATAAGTCTATCTCCCTTCACAGGAATGCAAAACTTTTGCACGGGCAGGCTCCATGCCATATTTGTCTTTTCATTTCTAGCACTTAGCACATTATTGGCACATAGTGAGCACTTAGCATTTGTGGAATGAATACATGGTCAGTGGAGAGAAAGGAGATGACTCGTATTCCATTGCTATGGTGTGTCATGCATGTGTTGGGCCCTTCACTGACTTGATTTTATTTATTTTTCATAACAACCTCAACTCAGACATTATTTTTCTTTTTGTATATGAGAGCAGAGATGACAACTCCAAGGATTTTGAGATCCAGCAGGTGACATTGAAGAGAAAGTGGGCAGTAGCCAATAGAAAGTGGAAGGGTTTATGGAGACCTGGCCCAGTCTACAGGGGGCAGCCCTGACTCGGTTTCACCCAATGGATGCCGTGCGGGAATATGGGCCCATTGTTGCTGGATCTTCTTAATTTTCCAACAAAATTAGAAATTGAGATGCTTTGATGGAATCTCCCAACTTTAAAATCGTGGTTCACATGTGCTTAAAACAATTTGTGACCCAAAGGAATCGAATCTGCTGGACAGTTTTAGCCAAAGCACAACCAGTTTGCACCACCTGGAACAGGCTTAGAGAAGTTAAGGAAATTGCTCAAGGTCAGGCAATGCCTGAGCTGCTGGGTTTCTAACTTCTAAGTTCTAAATACAATTTGCTTCCATATATATACATATATATATATAAAATTCATAAGTGATAAAATTATTTTAGAGATTATTTTATTTTCTAACCAATCCAGTCATAAATATTTGACTGTAATTCCTATATCAATTTTTTTTCTGAGAAATTTGTGCCTGGGCATGATTTCATTTTTAAAATTTTTTCAGACAACTATATTTGGGTATTATGGGGTAATCTTCATCCCTGTAATACCAGCAAGCTTGTCCAACCTGCCTTATTTTGTTGTTGTTGTTGTTGTTGTTCTGTTTTGTTTTGTTTTAGCCTTTTAGCAGTCTGAAGTCATGATTTTTAGTTTCTGTCTCTAGTGATAAGTGAAAAAGAGGGATGAGGAAGGGGCTTTACTGGCCCAACCAAAAACAGAAACTAACAACAAATGACTGTATTCTCTCCCTTGGATACCCCTGCAGGGCCTAAGGTAATTGTCCTTTCCATTGTATTCCTGTTATCACTAGCAGAGCAAGCCAACTATGCAGTGGGATAAGCAATTCCTTGCAGAGACAGTTAGCACTGCAGAGGCACAGATTAGGTCCCACAGCTCGTAAGTGTTGTTAAGTCCAGGATTCAAATCCAAGACTCTGAATCTAGAGCCTGTGTTCTGAACTCTTATGATATATACCTTCTCTGAATGCAGTGGTGATAGACAGACACGTCTTTGCCTCAGGCTTCTTTTCACCAAAAGTAAGGAGGCAAGTGTTAGGTAAATTCTTCCCTCTTATTAATTCTTATAGAATCGTCTTCCTTTGGCCGGATGCAGTGGCTTACACCTGTAATCCTAGCACTGTGGGAGGCCGAGGCAGGTGGATCATGAGGTCGGGAGTTCGAGACCAGCCTGACAAACATGGTGAAATGCTGTCACTACTAAAAATTCAAAAAATTGCTGGGTGTGGCGGCACATGCCTGTAATCCCAGCTACTCAGGAGGCTGAGGCAAGAGGAATCTGGGAGGCAGAGGTTGCAGTGAGCCAAGATCATGCCACTGCACTCCAGCCTGGGTGACAAAGCGAGAATCTGTCTCAAAAAAAAGAAAAAAAGTCTTCTTTCTAAAATTCTCCATCCATCCACCCATCCATCCATCCACACTCACTCATCCATACATGCTTTCCACTTATCCATCCATCCATCCCTCCACTCATCCAACCATCCATCTATCATCCCTCTACTCATTCATCAATCCATCATCCCTCCACTCATCCATTCACCCATTAATCCATCCCTCCATCCATCACTCCACTCATCCATACATCCTTTTATCTACCCATCCGTCTGTCCACATATCCATCCATCCACCCATCCATTCATCCATCATCCCTCTACTCATTCATCAATTCATCATCTCTCCACTCATCTATTTATCCATCATCCCTCTACTCATTCATCAATCCATTATCCCTGCACTCATCCATTCATCCAACCATCCATCTACTCATCTATCTATTCTTCCATATACTTATTTACTTTCTGACCACCACCACCGCCACCAAAAATGTAGCAATTCCTTTTAGTAACAGCTGCTTCGATATCATCATGAGCTTCATCAAGGTGACTAATTTCAGAGAAAGCTTTGAGAATCAGAAACTTAAAGATTGGCATTGGGTGTCACTGAGAAAACAGCAGACAGATGTTAACATGAGCTCTGCTGTTCTGAGTGGTATTTTCCTGGAAGTCTGTCAAGGAGTTTTCCAACTAAAATTAACTTTGTGACATCTGAGCCAGAAACACAAGCTGTGCTTCATTCCCAGCCCTCATGCATGTGCCTGCGTGCATGTGTGTGAGTGCCACTGTGTGTCTGTGCCCGTGTGCACATGCTTCTGTGTGCCTACATGCTTATGTGTGTAGATTTGTATGCCTATGCCTGTGTATGTGTATGTGTGCATGCGTCTGTGTGTTGGGGATGAGATCAGGTATAGTAAATATTTTGGGGAATAGTAAGAAAAGGCAGCATTGTATTAATTGGCACATCGTTCACAAGAATTTAAACACCATGTAGCTCACTTTACAGAACTCAAACATGCTTTCTGAATTGCATTGAATTGAAGGAAGAAGCACACCTTTGCCAGGATTACTCCAGGGAATCTTGTCATTCAGTCACCAGCAAAGGTGGAGTGGATTCTTTATAGTGTGCCTGTCTTTAGTTATCCAGGTGATAACAATGAATGACAGATGAAATGGCAACCAGAAGGCCTGACTATTTCTAAGGCTGACTCTGTAGGCTATATTTTGAAGTGTCTACCTTTCTAGAAATGGCTCCATTTCTCTCCAGGGACTCCATTCTTTGAACTCCATTAATAGGCTTTTTTGTCTTCTGGCTTTCAGTTGCATTTGGTCAGCGGCGGTGGTGATGGGAGTAGCCATCGGGGAGGGGAACACAAACAGCAGGCTAGAAGGGGTATGGAGGAAAGTCAGGTTGGGTATTTATTCCCCTGGGTTCTTTATAAGGGTTACTTTAGGCTGGTTGCACCCCTTGACTGAAATGCATACTTCTATGTCAGCCCTTTGGGTATCTGCTACCTCTTCCTTCCCCTATCAAGCCTAGGATGGAAACAGGAACTGCCTTTATCAGCTCTGGCCTCTTGCACTGTCTCCCGTGATCTTCCTACCCCTTGCTCATGACT
Source organism: Mandrillus leucophaeus (assembly GCF_000951045.1). NCBI lineage: Eukaryota > Metazoa > Chordata > Mammalia > Primates > Cercopithecidae > Mandrillus > Mandrillus leucophaeus. The sequence goes on along the minus strand of NW_012109986.1, from coordinate 285,801 downwards.
TTGTAATAATTCCATTTATTAGCCTTAACTTGTCCGAATTTTCTGCCAAGGTGTCTCTGATACACAGACCAACTAAGGTAATGGGACCCTAAAGCAAGTCTAAACCCACCTGTGTGTGATTTTTCTCCATTGAAAGTTATATCATACCAGACTTCCTTGCCCACAAGAAAGTTGTGAAGGCACAATGAGAAAGCAGAAGAAGGGTTCTGGAAGGGTTAAAATAAAAAGGCAATTCAACAGTAAGATGCTAATGCACCTTATACAATGTCATCTCTGTATCTTTTCAGCTATAATAATAGGCAAGAGTAAAATGCTTAGTCACTCACTATCCCAGGAAAGTGGATCCTGTGCTTTCTGAGATGTTCATTAGGCAGCATCTTGCTTTCTACTGATAATTCAGCTGAGCATGAAAAATGTGTTGCACAAATTCCAAACTTCATCAGAACATCCCCACACATGGCTGGGTGCCCTCCATTCTGTGGACACAGATGTCCAGTCGCTGAGACAAATGAGTCACACTGGAAATCGGTAAGTGCCATAAAACCACACTTGACTTTCCGAGTGCAGCTTGCTTGGAATGCATGGTTTTTGACCAAACTCAAGGAAGAACTTTGCCGGGCATTCCAGGACACAGCTTCTTGTAGCTTAGGGTAAAACAGTCCTTGAGGTGCCTCAGCACCCAGCATCCACAACACTCTAGGATATACATTCCCATGGGGGCACCTCTCCATATCCTTCACCCTGACCATGGGCTTGCCCAGTGAGGCACAGGGACATTTGAAGTCCTGGGTGAGCAAGCATGAGCACATGGGTTAGGCTGTCCTACCCTGTTTTCTCAGGCAATTGTTCCATACCCAGATTTTTCAGTGTTGTGTGTGGATTGCCATACACCCCAAGTCTAGGTTCATCCATTTAATGAGATGCACCTCACTGGCTACAGCACTCACAGGTTTAAGCTAAGCAGGAAGAAAGTGTATAAGGTGTAGCAGGTAGGTACTTTCTTGCCTGATGCATTCCACTCCTTTGATAAGCAGAAACAAACAAAAACAACTGAAGGCCAGGATTAGGGCTGGAGAGCAAAGAGGAAGATCGAATTTTCTTGGACATTTTGCTGTGGAGTAGCAAGCAGAGCAGCAGGGAGCAGGAACATAGATATTTGGCACAAAGAAGGCTTTGACTTGCTAGTTACATTCTACAGAGTTTGGGGGGCTCTCTCTGGAAGGGTTCCAAGCTCAGGTAGCATGCTCTGCATATCAAGGTCTCCCTGGTCTTATGTCCTTCAGACTAGACTCGAATGTCTGATTGTGTCAGCAATGCCTCAAGGCAATGTCTTACCACCCCATTTCACACTTAGTTTCTGGAATAGCCTCCTCACTTTATCTGTCTTTCCTCTCCTCCTTTACCATAGCAATAGGGACCCGAGTAGGGAGGATGCTCTGCGTCCCTGGTTCCCTCAATCTTCTTGGAAGAGTCTGGTCTCTCTCCTGATAGAGTTTTAGGTTTGCCCTGATGATCTAGATGAAGCAAAGTGTGGTGACACTTCGCTGAATGCTCTGTCAGTGTGCCTAGAAATAGAGTCTCTATCAGGGTTGTCTGCTTCCTATCACACTCCAACTGGCAAGCAGGTGGATTTTCTCACTTGGCAGCTGGCTCCCATCTGCCCCTTGTCAGTCTGCAAATATTACCCAAGTTAAACGCGAACTTCTAGCAGTGATGTGCACAGCCACAAAAAAAATATGAATTCAAATATACACTTTTGAAAGGGACACCTTAGTTCAGTCATTTAAATTCATTATCTCAAAGATCAGTTTCACTAAAACTCCCACTTGTGCTCAACAGAAATCACGCTGACGTCAGGCACTTCCCTCAATTCTCAGAAGTTGAGCAGGTCTAAGCCATCCCGTTCAACACACAATTCCCTTCAGTTTCCCTTACAAGACCTCAAACAAATGTCCAGGAACTGATTCAGGATATATGTTCTCCTCGGAAACCGGTTACTCAAGTTCTTGGTGGCTTAATACAAATACAGTAAACAAGGGACTTCCCAGGGGAGTCATTCAGTCAAAGCCAGCATGGGACCTGGTGACCTGCAGTGTCACAGGCTGGACTTCAGCACAATGAGTTCTTACAAAACAGAAAACACATGGGTTAAAAGTCACAGACACATCCTGAAGATACTTCCCTTATTTATATATTTTTTAACTTTTATTTTAGGTTTGGGGGTACATGTGAAAGTTTATTATATAGATAAACACGTCATATGGGTTTGTCATACAGATTATTTCATCACCCGGGTAGTAAGCCCAGTACCCAATAGTTATCTTTTCTGCTCCTCTTCCTCCTCCCACATACCCCTACTTTCCTTATTTTAAGAAAACAATGCTGGTGATGTCCCTACAGCTCTTCCTAAAGGTAGATGAATGAACTACAGGGTTCTATTAAAGACCCTATGGATCCAGACCTGTGTGTGTCAGTTCTAGTTTACTAATCCCTTACTGAACGCATTTGACAGGATCTTTGCTGTTAACAGGGGACAGAGCAAGGACATGTGACATGTGACTTCAGCTATAAAATAACACAGCAGCTCCCATCACCTGCTCCTCAGAGAGCTCCTCAGGAGCAAGGATGTAAGTCCCTTTCCCCTATGTCTCCCTGAATGACTCTCACTTGGCCATAATTTACGAGAGGATATACATGCTCATGAAGGATGCATATCTTTGCCTCTGTCTACCCTGACACTGGCCCTGGCCCTGTGGACTAGAAAGTCTTTGAGAAAATTGTGAGGTCCTGCAATTGTGTGATTTCCTTCCGTGTACCCAGGTTCTGAATCGGAGCATAGAGAGTGACCATCATTGGCCACGGAGAGTCTAGAGGACATGTCATGGCTGTCTTTTTTGTCTCTCTTTTGTTAGATTCCTGGTATCATTTATGGCCACAGGTCATTTTACTGAAGAGGAGGAACCTGGGATCAAGTTCTGTGACTTCAAAGAAGAGTCATGTGCACAAAACTTTGGGAGACGATCACCACAGACAGGATTTGGAGACAGGAGCCTAATTGATCTTTTTCTTCTCCTTCTTAAAAGTGATAATATGAACATAAAACTATTTACAGCTTTAAACAAACCCGTAGTTCAGTACTGAAGCGTGCGTAACACATTCCTCTCAACTGAACAATACACAAGCAGGCATTCTGGAGATTTTATTGCACCAGATTGGTGTGATTATAAGTAAGAAGATTGGCAACATCAGCTCCCTGGAAAAAGGCTTGACACAGGTTAACACTTTAATATGAATAACTTTTTCTCTAATTAAAAAAAGATTTCTTAATGTATTTTCTTTGCTTAATCTCCACTGTGTCTTGCTGTATCCAACGCTACATCTTTGTCTGTATTCACATGCGTATATTCAATCCTATATCTCAAATATGAAAATTATCTCCATCCCTTCTTGCCCTATTGTTGCCGTGATTTGCAGAGCATCATTGTGCAGCTGTGGATGAATGGCCTTCCGGGGCTGTTTTCAACCTTATTTCCTTTTGCTGCTGGTTAGGTTGATGCCCTAGTTTAAGCGTTGGGATATTTGTGGTTTGGAACTTCTAAGTTTCATGCTAGTTTTTTTAATGAAAAAAAACTATGCTTGGGATATGCATTCTTATCTAAAGAACAAGAAATGTTCTTGTTGACCCTCATATGACCCTCAGGAACCAAATTCAGGCTCTGGGCATCCGGGATTAAGCTTCCTGAAAAGCTCTACTTCATGGGCTGACAGTTACGTGCCTTTCACATGAAAATTTCCTCTGCTGCTGAAAGAAAATGCACAATTACCAGAGGAAATGTCACTTCACATGATGCACAGGTGATAGAGAAAAAATGTGCATTTGTGTAAAGAAACAAACATTCCCAAATATGCCTGCCTCATTTGTGCTTCCTTAAGGGCAAAATGCCCTTTTGGGAAACAGACCTTTCCTAGTAGCATTTTCAATGACTCTCAGTCCTTCTCACATTTGGCTTTGACTGAATTCAGACTTTTCTTGTCAATTAAAAATGATAAATTTGACTTCTTGCAGGAAGATAAATGATCAGCCTGTGTCAAGCATGTGAAGATCTAAGATTTCAGATGCACTGGAATCATCCTGAAAAATTCATCCGGCACACCCAGATGGATGATCAAATGACCGTCATCCAGGTAAAGTCTGGGAGGTCTCATGCAGTATGCAGGTATTCTGAAGAGCCATTAGCTTTTAGAGTGTTGCAGCAGCACTTCTCTAGCTTTTCCTTGCTTCCCGGCTCTTCATGAGAATGGCCAACTACATTCACCTCTGCCTACCCTCTGTCCAGGAAAATCCAACACCAACCTCCAGACAGATGTTTGTCCTTTTAGCTTTTATTTTTAGAGGCACATTGTCTGGGAGTGACATCTATTTACTGGTTATTCATTTTGCTTTCTGCTTCAGGGATGTTGATAAAAAGTGTGGATCTAAATAATTGCTTCCCCTCAGCCATCTCACAGAAGGTGTCTTGGTGCATTTTATATCCTGAGGGCAAATGAAACCTATGTGTTCTGCTCGGCAACTGTTTTTTATGTTGATGCTCCTTTTTCAGCATATGAATGTGTGGAGAGGGTGATTGTTTATTATCTAGAGGTAGTGGTGGGGGCAGATGCGAGGGCAGATGTGGAGGGAGGTGGGAGATTTCTAACTTTCCACTTCCATCTGTAATTTCTTTTAAACAGATACTCTGATTTTATATAAAGCAAAGCTCTTTGCGTAACCAAATTCACTGCCTTTCTCAGATATTTTCCTGAATAGAATGTTTCCTAAGATGGGCTTAACTAATGATGGAAAGAATGTAATCCGTCTGTGAAAAACTCTTAATCTTCACGGAAAATAAAATCAGATGCATAGGGGCTTTGTAAATTTCATTTGCTTCTGCTTCACTTCCTTTCCATTCAAAAAATAATTGATTGCATGTGCATGAGAGAGAAGCCAACCAGACACTTTTTTGTTCTTTCCCCGAATGCGTCATACACTGTTGGTGTCCACAAGTGATGGGATAGGGAGGTCATGGAAAAAATGAGGCTGCCCCTTTCGGGAACTTTTGTGTTGATGATGACAGTCTTGTGAATAATACTGTAGATAAGGAAAGTAACAATCAATATTTTTGAGTTATTATTATGTGCAAGGTTGTTGGGGGAAGCTCTTTATTTGCATTTGATCATTTAGTTGGCCCAAAAATCATACAGAGTAGCTACTATTATTATCTTATGCCTACCACAAAACTCCAAATTTCACCTTTCAACAATGATTCTTCCCTAGGAGTTCCTCATCTCAGTAAATGGTCCTGCCAGTTACTAATTTGCTCTGACCTCAAACTTGGAAATGAGTCATCTTTAGTTTATCTCTTTCCCGTTGCCCGCCTGCCCCTCTCCCGATTTGACAACAAATTATTCCAAATTATTGGCAGCAAGTTCCTTAAATTGGCTTCTTTGATGTGATTCTTAAGTTACCTCTCAGACCTCACCTTCCCATCACTCTTCTCACTTCCTCAGCTACACTGGCTATTCTATTCCTTAAATCTGTCATGCTTGTTAGAAATCCATATTTAATCAAGTTCTTCCTTTTTGTTCAAATAACTTTAGTTTCAGCACCATCATCTCCAGCTTGGAATATGGAAATAGCCTCCCGATTTGTCTGCATGCTTTCTTTCTGGTTCTTTTATAAAGATCCAGCATGAGAATGCCCTTGAATCATGAGTCTAATCACATCACCCTCACTCCCTTAAGCCTACAATGGCTTGGCTTTACTCTTGGAAGAAACACATAGCTCTTAACGTAGCCTTTGTGATCTGACCGCTGCCTGCCTATCAGATCTCCCATCACTGTCCTCCTCACTCACTATGTCCCAGGTTTACCAGCCCCTTTTCCCTCTATCTTGAACATATTCCTGCTTTTTTCTGCCTCAGAGCTTTGTTCTTACTGCTTCTTATCCTGGAAAAATCTTCCCCAGTCTTCACAGGATTGGCTATGCATCATGGTCATAATTTTACACTTGAAAGTAAAAAACAAATACTAATCAACAAGGAATAACATGCTATCACATTCACCCACCACTGGGGAAGATTGAGACTTGAGTTTGGGAGGAGTTTGAATGACAGACAAAATAGCAGATTTTGAAGGGAGTGACTGTAGATTTTGTATATTGGAGTTGGGATGAGCCCAAGTGTATAAGAACCTCTTTGGGAGGCAGAATGTGCATCTTCCTCTGATTTCACCATAAGCATTATAAACAAATTAAGTATTTATGTATTCATGTTGCCTCACCTACTCTGATGCCAGCACTGCATGGAAGAAAACTCTGGAGGGTGCAGAACTGGCAAGTCAGTAGAATAGATGAATCAACTCTACTGATAAGGAAGCTGAGGCATAGAGAGGTCTTTTAAAGCTTGCTTACAGTGCAAGTTAATGCGCAGAGGCAGAACTTAAACCTAGAACTGACTTCAAAGGACCTGCTGCTCCTCTAATTATGTGCTGACCATGTCATTCTCATACCGTCCCTATTCTACAGCATTTGATTTGAATCACATAACTGAGCACATGATTCAATATACTCTTTCCTAATGTTTCATGTATGCTTCATGATGTTTTGTGTATGTTGTCATAATATTTTGCCTCATCTACACATTTATAAGCTCCTGAGTCCAAAGAATAATCTTTCGTAATTTTTGGCACACAGAAACCTTTGCTACTTAGGGAATTATATTTCTCTTGTATCTTTAGAGACAATCAGCCAAGTTGTTATTAAATCCTCACTGTAGATATACTACTATTTCATAGGCAAAGTGATACTATTGAAAATAGAGTTCTTAGGATACAAAGTTCAATCAAAACAGAATGAATATTGAGTTTCTCTGAATGAATTTGCATACTGTGACGGTTAATATTGAGTGTCAACTTGATTGGATTGAAGGATGCAAAGTATTGTTCCTAGGTATGTCTGTGAGGGTGTTGCCAAAGGAGATTAACATTTGAGTCAGTGGACTGGGACAGGCAGACCCACCCTCAATCTGGGTGGGCATCATCTAATCAGCTGCCAGTGTGGCTAGGATAAAGCAGGCAGGGAAAGATGGAAGAGCAGAGTTGCTGAGTCTTCCAGCCTCCATGTTTCTCCCATGCTAGATTGTTCCTGCCCTCGAACATAAGACTCCATGTTCTTCAGTTTTGTACACTTGGACTTACATCAGTGGTTTGCCAGGGGCTTTCAGGTCTTTGGCCACAGACTGAAGGCTGCACTGACAGCTTCCCTACTTTTGAGGTTTTGGGACTCAGACTGATCCACCATTGGCTTCCTTGCTCCTCAACTTGCAGATGGCCTACTGTGGGACTTGACCTTGTGATCATGTGAGTGAGTTCTCCTTAATAAACTCCCTTTTGTATATACATATATCCTGTTAGTTCTGTCCCTCTAGAGAACCCTGAATAACACACGTATGTACACACATACATTCATCCACTCTATTCTCAGATCCTTCATAAAGGAGTTTCTTAATGGAATCAGAATAAATCATCATTCATGTTACTACCTTTTTCAACTAGATGGGAAGCAGTTTAAAACAGAGTATAATATCGGAATTACAGTGGGAAATAGAGCAACTGGACTCCATTATCCGAACTCAACAAGTCTTTGTGACTCATCCTCCTGGGTTGACTCGGATAACTGCTCATCTCAAATAATCTGTGATGAGAAATTTTTGCTAGTCATACTCAGTGAAGCTGTCTTGTCCCCACTGTCAGTGGGTGACTGGGTAGTAAATTAGATGGTCAATGCTTTATTTTAACCAAGAGGTCATTTACTCACCAATATATTCATTAAATATTTATGAAATTCATATAGGCTTGTTTTGGCCATGAGAAATTCTGAAGTAGACATACTAGAAAATTCCTAGGCCCTTAAAGCATAAGTGTAAATAAGGGAGGTTTGACCCAGTGCTGACGTGGTAAGTCTTTTGAGCTTAGGGAACTTGGTCTTTAAGCTGGATGGGGCTCACTCATTTGAGTTGCAAAATTGATTTCTTATATAGCGGTATACGATTTTTCTGGCTACTGATAAGACTGTGGCTATAAAAGGCAGCAAAGCTACAGTTCTCAGGTTTTCTGATATGGTATATGTCTCACTTTAGTGGCTTGTCAATACCACCAACTTTGGGCATACTATTGTAAGCTTCAAAGAGAATCAGTGGGAGCTGCATTTGTTCCCAGCACCCCTCCCTGATTTATATCTTATGCAATGCTCATTAGCTGCTTTTGGAGTAAAACAAAGAAAAAGTAACCTTGAACTGAATCCACATTGCTATTCTCTCCCATCCTCTAATCTGAAACAGTCCTCTTGGTTTGACTCTTCTATGTGCTTGGAATGCAAAGATCACCTAGCTGGAGTCCCTTCCCCTAAGAAATCTTGAGATATCGATAAATAAAACACACACACACACACTCATCCACACATACATAAAAATACATATAAGATGTCATGAGAGTACGAGGAGAGAGTAACTCATTCTCTTAGGGGTGGGTGGGGGGAAGAGTAGAAAAGAAGAAAGGGCATTTGAGAATTCTCCTTGACCTGAGTCTTGAAGATTGATAAGAAATTCTTCAGACTGTCTAGGAATGAATGACAACACAGGCAGAGGAAACAGGGTGTGAAAGACAGAGCCTCATGGAGTATAACATGTTCAACCTGTGGTTGTAGGATGTTGGTTGATACCTAGGATAAATGAAGTTCCCCAGAAAGATAGAAGGCAGTTAGAACTCACAAAGAAGAATGATTGGAAACACTAACATTCAGTGAGATGAGAACCCTGAAAAACACTCAAAAGGAACATTCTACAGGTATGGGGAGGACCAGCAAAGGGCAATATTGAAGAAGCCCAGGAAAGAGACGTTGAGTGGAAGGCACCCATTGAGTTGACACTGAGTTGATCACTAGTTTTCTTGGCAGGATGGCAAGGTCATAGTTCACAAAGTTATGAGGGCTGGGAGAAGCAAAAATGCAGACAACGATGTAGGCTAGTTGCTATAGTTTGCATATTTGACCCTCCTAACGTCATGTTGACATTTGATCCCCAGTGTTGGAGGTGGGGCCTAATGAGAGGTGTCTGGGTCATGGGAGTAGAAGCCTTATGAATGGTGTGGTGTCATCCTTACCATAATGAGTCAGTTCTTGCTCTATTTGTTCCTGCCAGTGCCTATTGTGAAAAAGAGCCTGGCACCTCCCCAACCCCTTGCTTCCTTTCTCAGCATGTGATCTCAGTACATGCTGGCTTTGCTTCACCTTCCACCATGAGGGGGCAGTCTGAGCTCCTCATTAGAAGCAGATGCTGGTGCCATGTTTCTTGTACAGCCTGCAGAACAGAACTGTGAGCCGAATAAGCCTGTCTTCTTTATCAATTACCCAGGCTCAGGTGTTCCTTTGGAGCAATGCAAATGGACTATGGCATTGTTCTTGTAGAAGGCTACTTTTGCCCAAGAAGTAGCCTTCAACAAAAAGAGAAGGATGGGATGATACTTAGAAAGGATGCATACAACACATGCCATTTACTTTAAAGAATTCCTGTGAGAAAGAAGTCAGAAAGGAGGACAAAGTTAAAGAAAAATGTAAAACACAAGTTGCTTACTGGGGGAACACCAGGGAAGCACCAAGTTTTGGTGGAGGACTGAGCTGGAGGGGAGGGGATTGAGGCTCCAAGACAGAACTGAAGGAGGTAAACACAGGTGAAGTTGAAAACAATGGAAGATGCTGAGGGTCCTGGCCTGCTGGCAGCTATTTTATATGCCAAGGAGGAGGTAGAATAAGGATTATCTTAAGATTTTCAGACATCAGAAACAAATGGGGAGAGTCTTCTGAAGGAAGAAGGGCAATGAAATAAGGCTAAGTCTGGCCCTGGAGATGAACAAGATTTTGTACCTTTCAAGTGAGGAAGAAGGAAGACCGAAAGGATCCCCTCTCCTGATAAATCCTCTACTTTCCAGGGGAGAAAAGCAGGGTCTAGACTGACTTTGCCAATTGGACTATTTTCTGACAAACTTGAGTACCTTTGGTGCCTTTATTCACGAAGTTTTACATTTGAATAATTCAAAATACATTATAAAATATTTGGTTTTTAAAATACAGTATCACAGGAATTGTAATCAACAATAAAAAATAGACTTTAAGATAGAGCCATGAGTAAAAATTACTTACGAATGTAATTGAAGGGACAAAGTACAACAGAAAGCACACAAAGGCTTATTTTTACCTATCCAGCAAAGCCTTGGTAGATTTGTGCTTTCAATACTACATATTTTACTTCTCATTGCAACTGATATTCATGAAATGCAGTGATACCAGGATAACAGCAAATTTAAAAAGATGAAGTATCTTTCCCTTAATTAATGTCTACAAAGAGATTTAATGATGAAAAGTGTCATTAACTGCCAAGTATTATTAATTATTTTTGCAGCAAGAGGCAGAGAGTCCTCATTATATTATATACTGTTTTAAATATTATAAAATATTTTCAAAATAAGTTTAAAAATTATAAATAAGCCAAATAAAAAGGCATTTTTGTTTCTAGGTGAAATAAAGATCAAAATACAAAGGAAAACTCATTTACATCATACACAAGGAGCCTTCAAAATACACCCCCAAAGACACCCGGTGCTCTGTTCTTTTTCTGTATTCCTTGTATGTCTGCAATTTGCATAAACTGAAGCAAGTTTCTACTTACACTTTGACACAAATGTTAATCCTGTCTGCTGGCAAACACACACTGGGATCTTACCTGTCTCAACTCTGTCTACTCACCTTCTGTGGGGCTGTTCCCCGTGAACTGGGGTTCTGAACCAGCTTCTAAAATTCCCTGGTTTTAGTGGAGAAAAATCTCAGAACCATTTGTAACCTCTGGGTCAGGTCTATTTCGGAGTCAATCTCCATTGCAGTTCCAGGTTGGTCTAGACTTAACAGCCCAACACTTATTTAATTGAACACTTATTTTATGCCATGTATTGTGCAAGCTCCTGCTCTTGAGCTATATACATTGTTGACCAGATAACTTTACTTCCCTAATTACTATTTTATTGTAGGCCATGCTTTAAATTTTCTAGTGAGAGAGGGTCAAAGTAGGAGACCAGCTGGTAGGAGAAAATATTGAACTATTCATTTTTTCTCTCCTTTATAAAAATATATTTTTTTAATTTAATAGGGTTTTGGGAAACAGGTGGTGTTTGGTCACATGAATAAGTTCTTTAGTGGTGATTTCTGAGATTTTGGTGTACCCATCACCCAAGCAGTGTACACTCTACCCAATGTATAGCCTTTTATCTCACCCTTCTCCCTGAGTCCCCAAAGTCCATTGTATCATTCTCATGCCTTTGCATCCTCATAGCTCAGCTCCCAGTTATGAGTGAGAACATATAATGTTTGCTTTTTCCATTCCTGAGTTACTTCACTTCAAATAATAGTCTCCAATTCCATCCAGGTTGAACTTTTCATTTTTTATGTTTCTCCGAATGCCTATCAACTCTAACCATTTATGGAATTAACTTGGCTACTCAAGGGATCAGATGTGTTTCTGGGGTTGCATTCCCATTGTTCCTGCATTTAGCTTCCTGGCTGGCTAGTTGTTTGCTTGGATTCCGCCCAGTGCAGATGGCAGCATCTCTACCTCAGAGGCGGATGACACATGGTTTACTAATCCTCCGTCAAGTTGCAGCTTTGCTTCTAGAGCTGCTTTTCTGGGAGTCCAAATAATTATGCTTCACCTGTGCTATGTACTCCTTAATTACATTATTTTCTTAGTTATGCTTGATGACAAAGTTATCAAAATTCAACACACTCAAAACCAAAATAAAATCTGGGAGCAAAATGTCTTTTGCTGCATCACCACAGTAAGTTATGAAGAGGACACGGCACACATTTCCAGGACGGGAAGTAACTAGACCCTTGGTTAAAACCACTCTGAGAGTTGGCTACTTTTGGAACTAAATAGGGAAAGTTCTAGAAAAACTAAGTGTGCCCAGGGAATAACAACACATGAAGGCAGGGTGACAGGCAAGTGACAAGTGACGGAGAAAACAGTCACAATAATGGTGCTTAGTGAAGCTGAAGGCAATTTCCACTTTTAAAAAATTGTTCCTTCTTCTTCCCTTTCTTCTCCACATCTTCCTTGTCTCATCTCCCTTTCCTTTCTCTTCCTCTATCTTTTCTTCCTCTTCTTCTGTCCTCCTCTTCCTTCTTCCTTTGCTTCTCTTCTTCTTTCATTTCCTTCTTTCCCTCCTCTTTCTCCTGCTTTTTCTTTTGCTTATGCTTTTCCTCTTTCTTTTCTGCTTCCCACTTTCTCTTTTTTCCATCCTAGCACGCACTCAATCAATATTTCTTGACTTGATGAGTATGAAAGCTTTGATATATGTACCAGGTAAGGTTTAGAGACACATTTAAAGATACTGATGTTTTGATCAAAGATGCTGCCCTCCACTTTTTCTTTGATTGTGTCCGTGGAGTTTCAATGGGACTTGCTCACATCTGGACTATCTCGTATTAACATGAAGAGTTTCATTTCAAATATATAAGTAAATTTTCATTCAAGAAAGCACACTATAATATGGTGAGAGTCCTTACTATTTTCCAAGTGAAGCAGTGTTTCTACTCATGATTTGTTTGGGAGTTCTTATTGGCCAGACAATCCTCAGAAACCTGACTCTAATTGTCACTTCTGTCTAATTTATTCTTACATATCCCATCACTGGAAAGTGACCAAACCTGCTAGAAAATTTCTCAATATAGGAAATGGCAGTGTCTGCTTCAACTGATGAGTTATCAGAACTGGCTTTACATATAGGCAGCATGGAAGTATGATTTGAATAACATGATATAAGAGACACTGGGGCACTACTCGGTCTCTCACTGCTAATTCCCCTTCCAAAATGTCTGGAATACCACTATGAAAAATTCGACTTTGGGGTCCCTCTCTCCGATTCAGTCTAGGCAAAATTGCCTGATCAAGTAACTCTTTCAAGGGCAACAGGGGCTCATTACTGTCTTTTCTCTCCAGACACTGGAAAATTCCTACCTTCCTACAGAAGATGTGAAATTGAGGAAAAAAGAAGCAATACCAAGTTGCATTAGGAGCCACGAAAGCCAGGCTTTGCCAACTTTACAGTTTGGGGCAGGTTGGCTGTTAGCTGGAATGCCATCTGGGTATTGAGGACCTTGCCCATTAAACAGGAGCTCCTATTTAATGTCTTGGTAAGAGGAAGCACCACAATCACTATGTTAGTGCTTCCAGGTCAAGGTATTTCCACTGTGATGACATTAGGGTGCAGTTCTCTGCAAAATAGTGCTGTTTTAAGCTGTCTAAGTGTGAGATTATGTATTACAACAGGGAGCTTTTTTTTTGCTTATTATCTTTTGTAAGACACCAAGGATGAAAGATACTCACTTCATCAAGGTAAGTGAGCCGTTTAGTGCCACTGAATATCTTACCCCTGTGGCTCACCATAGAAACCCAGCCTGGGTATTTTATTGCCTTCTGTACAGATATATTGAAATGAGATGCTCATCACCACAGGTTTCTTGCCACTCTACATATCCGTATTCACTCTCTGAGCTGGAGTTGTCTTCCTAAGGGTAATGTGAGAAGGATTTTCTTTCTAACATCCCCAGATTTATAGGGTTTCTATTTTACAAGACCTTATGGCACATATTTAGCTAGAGGCAGGTAAAACGAAAAAAGATAAAAAAGTCTAGCACCACCAGAGAAGAAAGGGATTGAAATATAAGCAGATGATTTGTAGTGTAGAAAGAAAAGTGGAACCTCTTTGTTGCTGATGGTCTAGTGATTGTAGCACAAATTTCTGTGGATTGAAGCAATGGCTCGTTTGTACTGAGAAAAGGTGCTTTAGATTAATTTTAGAAACTTCAATACTGCAATGTGCTAAATTTTAATTATTTCACTTCCTGCTTGGTATATTAATGTTGTGATTACCCTTGAAAGAGTATTACCGATGATGATTTATGCAAAACCCAGTCAGCTCCACAGCTCCATCAGTTTCAATTAAAACAAGCCACAGAGGAGGTGTGCTGTGGCCCTGGTGCCTGTGATCACCATTGCTCCCACAAGCAGGTACAGTCCATTTACTTAAAGCATTACCTTTGGTTTTCATTCTGGAACCATCTCTTCCATGGCATAACTCACCAGTGAGAAAGGAAACTGTAGAGATTTGGTCTGCTGGACTTGGATTCAGACTGAAACCATCCAGGGAAATGTATTTCATCTGTACTTCTCTGCTGATATAGGATATTCGGCGCCAACCCTTCCCTTTTTTGAACTGTTTGACAGCTGAACTGGCCAAAAGAAACTATTGACCAGTTAGCATTTTCTGATTTCAATTAACGACATTTGGTCAGTCTCTGGGCACTGGGGTCATCTGGAGTTAATCATAAAGTATGCGCGTTCTCTAAAACGAAGCTCTGGCCTCGAAGCTCATTTATCTCAATGACTTCAACTATCCAGAGGTCATAGGGTTTTTCGTGGTGCGTCCCCAGCACCCAGTGGCTCTAATTACTAATTTGGCTGCACAGTTATTGAAATCTCCTTTCTACCTGGCAGCCCTTCCTAAAGGTAGTCCAACAGTGTCGCTGAGTTTGCCTGCCAGGTCCAGGAGGGGCTCTTCTTTCTGAGTACCAGAGAGACAGGCAGCCAAACCTGATTTCAATGGCAGTTCCATTTTAATCATATTTGGAAATTCTTGACTATAGGCTTCTCATTTATAAAGTCCAAGGAGTCCCTACCTGCCAAGTGAGAGCTCTCTGGACAGCTTGCCAAGAGCAGAAACTGATTCCCGGCAAAGACAGGAAAACGCATGTGCTGTCCTCTTTTTTTCACGAGACAAAACGCTGGGACGGAATCGTAGAATCTTGGAGCTGGGAGACTGAAGCCTCCCCAGGGCTCATGCATGGTCTCCAGTGGACTCTTCTTCCTCAGTCTATACTGAGCAAACACACTTGAAGGTACCAAGAGCCTTCCTACCACATGGCCTTTGCCCTGGCTGCTCTCTCCATCCGAAAAGCTTTGCTCCTGTATGTTGAACGGTCAGGTTTGTTTGTTTGTTTGTTTGTTGTAATCCTTTAGGTCTGATATCGTTTGGTTGTATGTCCTCACCCAAATCTCATCTCAAATTGTAATTCCCATAGTCTCCACATGTTGAGAGAGGGACCAGATGGGAGGTGATTGCATCATGGGGGCAGTTTTCCCCATGCTGTTGTTGTGATAGTGAGTTCTCATGAGATCTGATGGTTTTAGAAAGCAATTTTCCCTGCTCTTGCTTGCCCCCTCTCACTTGCTGCCATGTAAATTGTGCCTACTTCCCCTTCCACCATGCTTCTAAGTTTCCTGAGGCCTCCCCAGACATGCAGAACTTTGAGTCAATTAAACCTCTTTTCTTTATAAACTACCTAGTTTGGGGCAGTTGTTTGTAACAGTGTGAGAATGGACTAATACAGCTAATTGGTATATAAAGACACTTGAAAATGTGGAAGGGACTTTGGAACTGAGTAACAGGCAGAGGTTAGAAAAGTTTGGAGGGCTCAGAAGAAACAGGGGGATGTGGGAGAGTTTGGAACTTCCCAGAGACTTGTTGAATGATTTTGACCAAAACACTGATAAAGATGTGTACAATGAAGTCCAAGCTGAGGTGGTCTCAGGTGGAGATGAGAAACTTCTTGGGAACTGGAGCAAAGGTCACTCTTGCTACACTTTAGAAAAGAGACTGGTGGCATTTTGCCCCTGCACTGGAGATCTGTGGAACTTTGAACTTGAGACAGATGACTTAGAGTATCCGGCAGAATAAATTTCTAAGCACCAAAGCATTCAAGAGTTTATCTGGTTGATTTTGAAAACATTCAGTCTTATGCATTCACAACAAGATAGTTTGAAATTGAAACTCATGTTTAAAAGAGAAGCAGAGTGTAAAAGTTTGGAAAATTTGCAGCCTGACCATGTAGTAGAAAAGCAAATCCCATTTTCTGGGGAGGAATTCAGGCCAGCTGCAGAAGTTTGCATGAGTAATGAGGATCCAAATGTTAAGAGCCAAGATGATGGGGAAAATGTCTCCTGGGCATGTCAGAGGTCCTCATGGCAGCCACTCCTGTCACAGGCCTGGATGCCTAGGAAGGACAGAACAAATGGTTTTATGGGCAAGGCCCAGGGACCACTGCTCTGTGGAGCCTCGGGACATGGTGTCCTGCATCTCATGGCTAAAAGGGGCCAAGGTACAGTTCAGGCCATTACTTCAGAGGGTGCAAGCTCCAAGCCTTGGCAGCTTTCAGGTGGTGTTGGACCTGTGGGTAAAGAATTGAAGTTTGGGAACCTCTGCCTACATTTCAGGGGATGTATAGAAGTGTCTGGATGTCTAGGCAGAAGTTTGCTTCAGGGGTGGAGCACTCATGGAGAACCTCTGCTAGGGCAGTGTGGAAGGAAAATGTGGGGTTGGAGCTCCCACACAGAGTCCCCATTGGGGCATGGCCTAGTGGATCTGTGAGAAGAGGGTCACTGTCCTCAGACCCCAGAATGATAGATCCACTAACAGTTTTCACTGTGCACCTGTAAAAGCTGCAGACACTTGACACCAGCCATGAAAGCAGCCTGGGCAGGAGGTTGTACTCTGCAAAGCTACAGGGGCAGAGATGCCCAAGGCTGTGAGAGTCAACTCTTTGTGTCAGTGTTCCCCGAATGTGAGATATAGAGTCGAAGGAGATCATTTTGGGGCTTTAAGATTTAATGACTGCCCTGCTTGATTTTGGCCTGGCATAGGGCCTATAGACCCTTTGTTTTGGCCAATTTCTCGCATTTGGAATGTGAATATTATCCAATGCCTGTACCCTCATTGTATCTTGGAAGTAACTAACTTATTTTTTATTTTACAGACTCATATGTGGAAGGGACTTGACTTGTCCCAAATGAGGCCTTGGACTTGGAGTTTTGAGTTAACGCTGGAATGAATTAAGACTTTGGGGAACTGTTGGGAAGGCATGAGTGTGTTTTGAAATGTGAGGACATGAGATTTGCGAGGGGCCAGGGGCAGAATGATATGGTTTGATTTCTGTGTCCCCACACAAATCTCATCTCAAATTGTAATCCCCATAATCCTCACATGTCAAGGGAGGGACCAGATAGGAAGTGATTGGATCATGGGGGTGGTTTCTCTCCATACTGTTCTCGTGATGGTGAGTGAGTTTTCATGAGATCTGATGGTTTTATAAGACAGTTTTCTCTGCTCTTGCTGGCTCTCTCTTGCTTGCCACCATGTAAGATATGCCTACTTCCCTTTTTACCGTGATTGTAAGTTTCCTGAAGCCTCCCAGCCATGTGGAACTGTGAGTCAATTAAACCTCTTTTCGTGAAAATGGACTAATACAAGATTTGTACTCAAATGTTTCTTCCTTAGAGGCCTTTGACCACCATATTATTCTCTACCACTAATTGTTTATTTCCTCGATGGTACATACCTTGGTTTGCAAGTTTACCTCTGTGCTGTCTGACCCTCCTGCTACAGTGTGGAGGAACTTTTCAGGAAGGCTCATTTGCCATGTGTCCAGCATTGAGCACAGAGCTGGGATGACAGTGTTACCATTTTTGTTCTCTATGTTCATGAAAGTGATCCCTTATGTTTCAATCTGGTTATAATTCCCATTCCTACTCATTCAACAGGTATTTATTTATTTGCTACTATATGAACCATTCACTAAAAGGCACTTTTCAAGACAGATTCTGATTGATACTTCTTGTGGAGGGTAAGGGCAGCTTGGTTTGCTCTGTGTAGACTTGGATTTGAGATCTACTATGCTCATATCAGGGGTTAGCATTTGTTCTCAGAAAGAAGGGAAGTGTGGTTAATTAGTGTGATAATGGTTAAAGCGGTCTGTCACCGCTTTCCTGGACAAGCTGTCATGCTGTATTCTGGTGAGTACCACCCTCTGCCTTGGGATAATGAGGCCAGGAAAGCCACTGGCAAGTGGAGTTGACAAGTTAGGTTCATGACACTCACTCACATGGTAACCTGTGCTATCCGTGTATTTGTTTCTTGTAATTGCCTCTTTTGTTAAAATTTAGTTGCAGTATGATCAGTTTTTGTCCTTTTTCTTCACCTATCAATACTTGTACAGTTTCATTCTGTCTTTTCAGCCCAACTCTTGAAACAATGCACACTTTTTGTGACACTCACAACAGTAATGTTGACTTCTCCTTATCTCTCTTTCCTTGTTCTATTCTTTACTGTGGCAGATGGTCAGGCCACCACTGAAGTTCTCTGCCCTTATCCACAGACAAGGAAGTCACGTTCTAGGTATCTTTA
The DNA here is from genome assembly GCF_000951045.1 of Mandrillus leucophaeus. Taxonomy (NCBI): domain Eukaryota; kingdom Metazoa; phylum Chordata; class Mammalia; order Primates; family Cercopithecidae; genus Mandrillus; species Mandrillus leucophaeus. The sequence continues at coordinate 267,423 of NW_012109986.1, read as the reverse complement.
GTGTGCCTTCCTCTGCCTCCCTACTGGCCTGACCAGAAAGCCCATTACTGTGTATCTATTTGCAGTGTCACCTGAACAAAGGGACAATGCTTGAGACCTATAGAGGGGCTAAGGACACCATTTTTGTCATGAGGTAGATGCTGCAGTCCTGGTTCTCCCACTTCCTGGCTTTGTAAGCTGATGCAGGTCGTAAATGTTCTGAGTTTTGATTTCCAGTAAGATGGAAATAATTAAAACCTCATGGTTATTATTGTGAGAATTAAATAGATAATGTATAATAAACATTTATACATAAACTATGTATAATAAGCTATTAGCACAGTTTTGGCATATATAATGTAGAAAACAAACACATCTATATCTTCAGAAGAGTGTCGGGAAGTTATTCACCCTCAATTAACCAAAGCCTAAACGTGCACCATTAGCAATTTTCTCCTTTGAAATAGCATTCTTTTTTGTGGTCCTTCATGGAAATAAATATACTATTGGGACATTGTATTTATCAAGGTTCTGACAGGAAACAGATGGCATGCTCCAAACATTTTCACTAGAAAGATTTGAATAAAATGTGCTAACAGTATTGAAGGAGATCATCAGGAATGGGGAGGCACCCAGGGCACCTGACAGCAAGAACTTATACTTCCCTTTGGTAATAACAGGTTTCAATTTCAATAGCAGTGAACAATAGAGGATGCGACTTCAATTCATTGTTTGAGCCCCTACCCTGTGTCAAGTCAGGCACTAGGCTATTTGGTGGTTCTAAAAGAGCTTGTAGTTAAGTTGTGAGGAGAGAACACGCAAGCTACTAACTGTGCAGTAGCCCTTAAACTTCAGTTTGCAGCACAAGCAGGTGCAGGACTTTTTAAAAGACAGATTGCTGGACCCCAGCCCCTGGGTTTCTGAATCAGTGGTTCTGGGGTATGACCTGAGAGTTTGCATTTCCACCTCCCTGGCTGATTCTGATGCTGCTGGATCAGGAACACAATTTGAGGAACCACTAAATTATGACACTATAACAAGATACTAAATATGACTGTCCCTATAGATTCCAGGGAAGAGGCCACAAATTTGGAGAGAAATAGGTGGCAGACCACTTACACAGAAGAGGCTAAGAGCATGTAAAGCTGGCTTTGTAACTTAACTCACTATCCCCTTCAGAGTTGTTTTAGTTAGGTTAGGGAATGGATCAGAGCGGCCCACAGTAAGGACTACTTTAAAGAGAATCAGCAGAGTACCTTGGCCAAGAGACAAAGAATAGTCAGTTTTCAAAAAACCCATCTGGGCCGGGCATGATGGCTCAACCCTGTAATCCCAGCACTTTGGGAGGCCGAGGCAGGTGAATCATGAGGTCAGGAGATCAAGACCATCCTGGCTAATATGGTGAAACCCCGTCTCTACTAAAAATACAAAAAAATTAGCCGAGTGTGGTGGCGGGGGTGTGTAGTCCCAGCTACTCAGGAGGCTGAGGCAGGAGAATGGCCTGAACCCGGGAGATGGAGCTTGCAGTGAGCCAAGATTGCGCCACTGCACTCCAGCCTGGGTGACAGAGCAAGACTCCATCTCAAAAACAAAAAACAAACAACAACAACAAATCTATCTGACAGCTGTGCCCTGGAGTTTGGAGGAGGTAGGAATTGATGCTCTGACTCAGGTCTGGAAAATCTAAATGTATTAGGCTTTCTAGAGAGTTCTAAGCAAAGGCACAGGCTGTGTTAGAACAGCCTAGATTTCCAGGGCTTGCTGAGGCAAAAATGGGTGAGATTTCTCCTGGGTCAAATGGACCTGCAGAAGGCGGCTTGCCTAAAGTTGTCTTCAAAAAAGATTCTGTCGGATTGCAACCCAATATATAATATAGTTATCCATGAATACATGTTGATATAAATAAATAATTGAATCAACGAATGCATAAATAAATACATGGATGGGAAGAGACTAATGTCCCATGCCAAAGGATCCCAAATAATTTCTGTAGATCTGCCTGAGGTAGAGCAAACCTCCTTCTCTTCCTTCATCTGGGTTGCACACAGTAACTTCCTTCCAAAGAGTACAGTCTGGAAAGGAGGAACATAAACAGTAACTTTCCAGTGGAGAAATCTGACAAATGCAACCTCTGCCAGGTGGTCAAAGTTCACACCCAGAGTGTGGAGTCAGGTTAATGGTGTGCACTCTTGGTGTGACAGGATGGGAATGGCACCTCGCCTCTGTGGTCTTCCCTCCCAAAACCCATAATCCCAGAGTAATCAGGAAAAGACATCAGAAAAATCCCAACTGAGGAACATTCTACCTGATCACTACTCCTCAAAACTGTCAAGGTCATTCCAAACAAGGAAAGCGGCCAGGCGCAGTGGCTCACACCTGTAATCCCAGGACTTTGGGAGGTCTAGGCGGGCAGATCACATGATGTCAGGAGTTCGAGACCAGCCTGGCCAACATGGTGAAACCCAGTCTCTACTAAAAAAAAAAAATTATATATGTATAAAATTAGCCAGACATGGTGGCGTGCACCTGTAATCCCAGCTACTCAGAGGGCTGAGACAGGACAATCACTTGAACCTGGAGGCGGAGGTTGCAGTGAGCCAAGATTGTGCCACTGCACTACAGCCTGGGTGACAGAGTGAGACTCCGTCTCAAAAATAATAACAATAAATAATAATAAAAAAATAACAAGGAAAGCCTGAGAAACATTCACAGCCAAGAGGAGGCTAAGGAGACATAACACCTAAAGATAATGTGGTATCCTGCATGAGATACTGACACAGAAAAAGGACATTTGGTAAAAACCAAAGAAATCTGAAAAAGTATGGACTTCAGCTCATAATGAAGTATCAACATTGGTTAATTAGCTATTCATAGGTATATGACTAAAGTAAGAGGATGAATGGAGAGGAAACTAGGCATGGGATACATGGGAACTCTGCAGGCTTCCTATAAATCTAAAAGTATTCTAAACTTAAAAGTTTATTGTATAAATGATTCTGTCCAGTTGATCATCCAGTTGGGGAGGTGATCATGTCCAGCTGGAGAAGGTGACCACCACCAGAGGGAGATTCTATGAGGTAGATGGCCAGAAGATGGGGGTGGAGGGTAGTCATTCATGGCCAGCTGGAAGAAGCTGAACTTATTCAGGGAATTTCAGTAAGTTGTCCTGGGTGGCAGAGGAGAGGCAGGGTGGCTCTCTGAAGACCCCACCAAATCCTTGCAAAAGAAACAGCCAACATTTGGTCATCTAACAAGCACAGTTGACCTTGGACACTGGATACACCACATTGGCCACGTTAAGACTATGATCTTTCTCCTAATTCACAGCCATCACCTTCATACCCTGTGCTCCCCAGGCACAAATATGGAGGGTCCAACATAGCAGTTAGCGAGTAAAGTAAATGACCTTTCTCCTAATTCACTGTCATCACCTTCATACCCTGTGCTCCCCAGGCACAAATATGGAGGGTCCCACATAGCAGTTAGCAAGTAAAGGAGAAGGAGGACCAAGGAAGAGAGAAGAAACTGAGCGACCATGTTCCTGCTGCAAAATTCTAAGACCCCATGTTGCCTGAGCTATGTGGAGAAGGCATAAGTATTAGGTTGAATCATAGAATTAATTGTTGACATTACATTTGTCTATACTTTTAATTTATGGAAGGAGAGACAATTTGATAATATCTGAGAATGGCTAAAAAAGCTATAAGATTTCCTCAAGATTACCCAGTGGAATAGAGAAGAAAACTATACAAATGGACAAGTTTAACAGGCAGTTGTAAACAAAAAGTCAAGTTACTTTCTGCTTGTATCCTGCTGTGTCCAGTTTGTTCAGATAACTTGTTATAATTCACAGTGCTGTGTTCTACAGAATATATGGGTAAGAGAAGTAAGAAAAATTATAGAGGCATTTAAGCTGGTTTAGAGTTATGAATAGGTTTCCACAATAAAAGGCCATGAACACAGCTGAAGTAAAGCAGAAGAGAAAAATTCCTGATCATGTGGGTGCATGAATGCACATATGTGCACACACACACATGGACTCTCTCTCTCTCTCTCTCTCTCTCACACACACACACAGACACACACACAAAAGCAGAAGCACAGAAGCACGGTCAATATAGGGTCCTGGAGCACTGCAGTGAAGGGGCAACATACATTACAGCAGGAGAGCCAAGAATATATTCTTTTCTAAGAAGTGATTGGCAGTAAAGAGTGTACTGAAATTAGTTCAGGAGAAAGTTGACAAGGACTTGGCATGGAGAAGATGAGATGGATCAAATGGACATTTCTTGAATAAAATGGATTTGGTCTGGCTATCATGTCATGTGGGGTGTAAAGGAAAAACAAGATTCAAAGCTAACTCTTAGTTTCCAAGACTAGATATGATTGGTTGATGATACCAAAAACCAATATAGAGAAATCAAGAAGGAGAGTAGGTTGGGCATGGGTCAGTGTGCAGTTCAGGCTAGTTAACTCAGTTTCAAACTTGTATGGGACATGCAGAAAAACCATTATGTCACTTAGAGTATAAATTAATTTATTAGCAAACTCTTATGATTCCTTGCAAGCCTAGCAAAAATGTGCTTCCCTCTCAATCCTGCTCTAATACTTCTTCTTTTTATTCTCCTCTGTTTCACCATCTCCCCTCCAGTGGTCACAATTGTTTACTCCTTTCTATGTGTTACCAATGCTTTTAATAAACCTCTAATTTAGTACTGAAGTCAATGTTTTATCAGCCGTCACTTTACTTTGCTAAATAAAGAGGTCCTTGTAAAAAGGAGCTAATTGTGAGCCTGGCACACATTAGGTGCTCAATAAATGTTTGTTGAGTAAATGAATAAGTGAGCTTGCTTTACTTGGTGATGAGAAGCATGAGAACATGAAAAGTGGGAGAGAGAGGGAGAAAGAAGGATGAGAAGAAGACTCACATGGGCATCACTACACTCAATACTTGGTACCTTCCACAATTGAATACTGGTTAATGCTTGGCAGCTTATGTCAGTGTTTTCAACACTGCTCTAATGAGTAGAGCATTGATATACCAGAGCACTCATCTTGTTTTATGTCCCTGCTGCCTCCTGGTTAATCTTGATGAAGATTGATGGGGCTTTGGTCATAGGCCCAATGTGACAGTGCATGGAAGGCTAGACACATGGTGTATTAGTCCATTTTCACACTTCTAATAAAGACATACCCGAGACTGACAATTTACAAAAGAAAAAGTGTTAATGGACTTACATTCCACATGGCTGGGGAAGCCTCACAATCATGGTGGAAAGTGAAAGGCACATCTCACCTGGCGGCAGGCAAGAGAAGAGAGCTTGTGCAAGGAAACTCACCTTTTAAAAACTATCAGATCTTATTCACTATCATGAGAACAGCATGAGAAAGACCTGCCCCCATGATTCAGTTGTCTCCTACCCGGTCCCTCCCACAACACGTGGGAATTGTGGGAGCTACAAAATCAGATTTGGGTGGGGACACAGAACCAAACCATATCACATGGTGTCATCTCTGAAGGCCTTCAGGGAGACTCAGAGCATGACAGTGTATTGAAGCTTTGTCTTTCTGAGTCTAAGACAGGTTAGCCCTTCCAATGTGATTCTCTGTATATCAGGCAGAGCCTTGCTGGGTGGTTGGGGACTGATGGAAGCCCAGAACCCTGTGGAGTGCAAACCTGAGAGTATGCAGTCAATCTGAATATATGTGGTGATTGCAATTTAGATCAAACCAATGTTTTCTTTCACTGTAAATTCCAGAATAAATTGTTGGATAGGATTTTGTAGTTTTAAAGTAGCTAGAAATGAATTATAAATTTAGCACATCTAGGAGCTGTGTTGTAGAAAGCAGACAGATAGTCTTAAGATTTTAAGTGCTGTAAACTCTTAAGAATGCACATGTTCATTAATAGGTCTACACTTAAGTGGCTGAGGTCTAAAGTAAGGCCCCAGCAGAAATGAAAAAAATGACTAAAAGACACTATACACTTTCAATTAGAGTCTTCAAGTTTGCTGCATTTTTTTTACAAAAATTAACAATATCTAGCAAGACAAATGTTATTTTAAAATTCATAGGCAATTGATTTCCTATAGCTCCAGTTCTTAATAGATTTAAAAGATTCAAAGCTTATTCATGATGTGATCGACATGTATTGCTTTGAATAAAGCATTTTGTGCTCTATTTAGGATTTGCATTATTAGTTATTCACTTTATCCAAAAAGTATGCACTGCTTGGCAAATGGACCAGAAAGGGTATATATTTCTTTTCACCCAACTTGAAGTGTGATTTGAACCAATCTATTGTATATCCAGACTGTGCTAAAACAACCTAAGAACAGTAATTTTGTATATGGCATTTCTAGAAACTGCAGGCAGGGGAGTGCGGTGGGGCTGCAGTATGGAGCCAAGACTGGCCTTCAGTCTGATGGACAAGTCCATTGGACACGTGTATAGGGACTTGGAGCTCAAGGCTGTCATTGATCCTTTCAAGTAGAACACCCAACTCTGTCCTCAAAAAGCTTGCATGGGAGCAAGCATGGAGAAACAGGCGTGCAAAATAAATAAAATATACGAAAATTCAGGATAATAACACCTTTAAAAACTCTTAAGCAAAATATTAGGGCCAACAATTCTACTAACTCCCTGTCTCTTATCACCTTTCTTCTCTTTGCTGGTAACAACTTTAGTTTTCTATGGATAATCAGCCCAGTGGGATTTTCCCCATCAGGGTTAGAGACCCACAACCAGCCCCGACTTGAATAAAAATTGTCTGCTAAGTACAGAATCTAATAGGGCTGAAAACATTAGTTTTCCTTTTTCCACCTTTTTCCACCAGCAGCCCAGCTAGAGGACTAACGTTTTTGAGAGCCTGCTGTGTACCAGGCACTGTGAGAGGCACTTTCCTCTCACTCTTTTCTCTCCAGTTAAAGCCTGCTTTGAGAGGAGAACCCATCAAATCTGTTTACTGTAAGAGGTAAAGAAATGAGGAAGAGTCACGTGTTGGAGAAGCTATTACATTTCCATCTTATTATGACTTAGCACTGAGCACTCTGGGGAAAACTATAATTGTGTGGGAATGACAAGATTACCAATTGTATTAAAGGGGGCATGGGTATTAAAGGGTTGAGAAATGCTGTTTTGGGCCCACGGCCTGATGTACTGTGATAGCATCACCAACCCCAGCTCACGGGGGAGAGGCCACGCCACTCACATGTTTGTCTTCCCCGGCAGCACATGAGCATTCCTGCACCTGGTCCTAAGTCTTTATCGCATCTCTGTTGTCACTTGGGCTCTTCACATTTACAAGTCTCCTGGCTTTCCTCAAAACAGGAAGACTGTACTCTAAAGTTTTATTCTGGACTCCCATTCCAAGAAATAACTTCATTGGCCACCCAAGAGTAATTCTCTCTTCCAGGGCCTCCAAACTTGCTAGACCAGGATTTTAATATAATATAATTGCAAGTCTGTCTACAGAATATACACAAAAATAAAAATATTATTCCCTGTGGTATCCACTGCTCTTCTCATCCTTAGATTTAACAGTTAGGCTAGCTAGTAACCCTCTGTAATATTGAATAGAGTCTCACTCAAATGAAGCTCAATTTTCCCCTGAAATAAAATTCCATTTTAAGCACTAGAATTTGTATGTCAAATTTGGCCCTTTAAGAATAACAGAAGATATAAATTTTTACCACTGAGTTATCGGTTTTGGAAAAGAGAAGGTTAGTAATAAAAAATGTCAAACAAACTGAATACCTAATGCCAGTAACTAATGTCATCTCGATAATAAATCTTACACATGACAGGATTAGTATGCGGGTCACATCAAGGCTCAGCTCTGAAGGGGGCGGAAGTTTGCTCACTCAGCACCTTCGGTTTTCAGACTCTATTATCTTGCTTACTTAGTAAATGCAACGTTGTGCAATTTATTTTTTATTGCCTCATTTGTAAGTTTCTCTGTCTTCAAACCAAGATATCTTCAGGGACTTGGACTGCCTATTACATTCAGATGTCCATTTTCATAATAGGATAAGAACTCCTGTTAAAGAAGATGAGTAGCAAACACTGCAACTTATTGGAGCCAAGAAAGAAGATGCCACATGTTCCGAAATTGCCAAGACAAGGATGTATGGAGGTTTGCAGAACAGCAAAAGCTGTTTAGCAGTGAATATTACCTTCAACGAGACGACATCTATCAGATTATTTAAAAAAAATGCATTCCTATCAACATTTTTCTCTCTCATGAAAGATTAGTGTCTTTTTATAACTGATTTGCTCAGATAATATTTTTCTATTCAGATATTATATACGTGTGTATACACATATCCATTTAGCACGAATCCTATTCTTCATTCTCTTTTCCATCTTCTTAACCCTCTTCCATTCTACTGCCATTAATGTGAAAGAACTTGCTCTTGTAAATCAGCAATGAATCACACCACTCATGCAAGGACAAACGTGAAGGAACACCTTCTACAAATTTGAAAATTCAGAAACCCAATATCATGCTATAGGAAAATGCATAGTGATAATTAGCAAATCCAGATAAGCTTAAGATGTAATCTATACAGGCAATATTATGCAAACACTGGATACTTGGTTAGCTGACAGCTAATTTTACAAGTGATAAGACCATTTTTTACAGACAGCTGTAAGAGATGGGTCTTATCACTTTAAAAATTAAATCAGATAACAAATTCAGGTTTGTTTTTCTAAAGTTCAACCTATGGTATGCTCAACTTTAGGAAGAGACATCAGGTGAAAATGATTTTTCTAAGACCTAGAAACTGGATTGATGCTTTCAGGAATGAACCAAATGTGGATAAATGTGTCAAACTCTCCCTGGGTCCTAGACATTAGCCCAGGAACTCTCTCCACGGGCATGCATCTGATAGAGATGGAATAACTCAGTGTGCACCTATAGGTCTTGTCTGCCTCTGAAAATGAGGGCCTTGGAAGGTAGTGCAAGATCTTCCAAGGTCATATTGAGTGCTGTTGTCGGTGTCTCGGGAGACAGCCAATGTGTATTAGTCATGAACATGGGCTCAGGAGGAACCCACGCCTCCTTGTTTACTAGCTCTGTGACTCTGGGAGAGTTACTTAACGTTTCTGGACCTGTTTTCCTCAACTGAGAAATGCGGATCATAATAGCATAGAGTTTTTGTGAGGATGGTATGAGTTCATGTATGCAGTGTACAGAGCAGTGCTTGCCAAGTCTGAAGCACTTGATAAAACAAGCTGTCATTATTTTTATTGTTTCCTTAAGGATGAAAGGCTAAAAATGGTCAGTTCCTAATGGAAAACCTTGCATCATCTGCTGCTATTTCTGGAAACATGAAGGTTGCTGTGTGGTCTCCTGGTCACAATGACTTTAGAATCTACAGCAGGGGAGTTTAAGGATGATGTAGTTCACGAGGCAGAGACGGGGCACCATTCTTTTTGTGCTATCCTATTCTCTGTATGCTTTGATGGCCTTTATTTTTATTTGATTTAAATTCCTCACAACATCTTTCTCATTGATATGGAATTGAGTTTTGACATGGTTATTGTTAGGCCTGCCGTCCCCCGAGGTGGCTGTGTATTAACTACCATGGCGCATCCTTTCACAGCCCCTCTGCGGCTTTCCTTCCAGCCTAGTGCACTGGGCTCATTTCGTCATCCTTCATGTCTCTCTAGCATGCAAAGAGATTGATATTCTTCCTTGCTGCTCACGAATGATATTCTGCTCTGACAGCCAACCTCACCACTTCCTCCAAACCCTTCATGTAAAAACTCGTCCTATCCAAGAAACCTTTACAGAATGAAAATGGTACCTTTCAAGGAAACCTGTGATGAACTGGAAAACTACTGTCTGATCAGGCCTCCCACTGACTGTCTTCACCGTCATACCTCTCCACTACTCAGTGGCACCTCTTCCTAGGCTAGACATTGCCCACTTCTCTTTATCTTTTTCCACTTCCCTTACTAACTTTTCAATGACTCTCTAATTGTTGCTCTATCTCAAATTGTGTAGATTCTGATTTTCAACTGAATTATATTTACTCGCATTTTCAATACAGTGAAGTAAACGTTGATTTTACTGGCTCATTCATGTAAGTAAATGAAAGACAGCCAAATGACCATATTGTTTTAATCAACATTTTTCTTCACGTTCATAGTTTCTCTATGGATCTCCTTCTTATTTTTTTCAATCAACTATATGCTGAGTGCCTGTTCTTTTAGGTGCTGTTGCTTTTACATTTATCTTGATTAGCTCAACCAAAAAGGAAAAGCAAGGATCAATAAGTATTGACACATTTGGGCGAGGGAGATGGCAAATTATATAGCTGATTTTTCTGTTCCTTATAAAATAGAGTGTAACGTTGTTCTAAAATTGTATGGATTATATTTTATGGGTTTACATGGAAACATAAATCCTAAATCATGTAAATTTCCATAAGAATGAACTCTGTCTTAGGACGTGCTTTCTCTCCCTAACAGACTGTGGCTCCCGTGTTCTATCAGTGCAGTCTCCACAGGCAGCAGTTTCTTCAGGAGCATCATACCCAAGAGCACTTAGCAGTGGAAATGTCACCTTTATTATCATTCTCCCCCATCTGAAGAAAACAGTTATAAAGCCTGCCGACCAATGCTGTCTTGGAAACTAAATGACAGAGAAATTATAAAGGCCAAAAGAAAATGGTATACACTATAATAAGTTGAATACAAATTTCAGTGGAACTTTTTTTCTTGGCAAATGTTGCTTTGCAGAGCCTTACCAGTTTTTTGTGGCAGCATATTTGCTGGCTTGGGCCTTTGGGAGATTATTACATTATTGCATGATGCAGTATATGGTGTTTTGGGGACTCCTGTGCCATATTTTCACTTTAAATCATCACTCATAGCTTGGTGTTTCATTGTTTATAACGGTGAAGTCAGTAATGAATTTTCGATCACAACAAACATGAAAAGAAATACACTAAGCATTTACATACTGTGTCTGTGCTCTCTGCTGGGTTAGGATGGAAGTCTACAGCACTGTGTTTTAAAGTACTTTTCTCACCAGTCCTGCTCTTGCAGAATCCTTAAAGAGCACATTCCTACTGAGTAAGGGAAAGAAAAGGAGGTACCGTGTGTGGGGAAAGGTGAGGGGTCTCTCTGTAGGGTGTGTAACTTGTGACAAACCCAGAGTGAAGAAACTAGAGGGAAGTTGTATTTTCCATCCCTAGTGAGCTTTCAGGTACTTGCAGTTCTCTGGGTAACTGCAGTAGTTTCTCTCCTTCTGATGCAATGTTGTTATGTGTTTCATTCAAACATACTTGCATCTTGATGATTCTACTCTCTAAAAAAGATGAAATGAAGAATTTTTGAGAAATAAACATTTCAGGGAGGGACAAAAATCAGGCAGATGGTTTTGACTGCATACGTCTTAGAGTGTGTAGAATTAGGGCACCAGGTTACAGAGGCTGGGCAATCAGAGCATATTTCTTTTTTGAATGTAATATACATTAATATTGCATGGACTATTTTCTCCTCTGTCTGTTTTACTTATTTTCAGAGGTAGATTTGCAGTGACCTAGTACCCCAGTTACCTTGTTCTTCTGAAGACATTCTCCAGAGACTGAGGTTGTCTTTATTCAGTGCTGAACTCAGTTAGCTATGTAGCTTGTGTTGAACTCTTGGAAGTTAGAACATGCCTACAAAAATGATCCCAGGGCTGTCAGATTCAGTGATTTGAAACACTGTGATAATGCCTCCCTTAAGCTGTTATGCCTATATTGATAAATAATAAAGGAGAAATTAGTATGTTCTAAAACTAGTTGTATATTCTAATTTTAGCATATGTGTGGGGAGTAGGGGAGAAAGGGAGAGAGAGAGAGAGAGAATGGGAGAGAATAAGAGAAAAAGGGAGATAAAGAGAGATACTTTTCTTTTTACCATTATTTTGTTCTCTCCCCAATCAATGGCCACTGTGGAAATTCTAAGCCCAGCCTAGAAATTTCTGGAATTTTTGTTTAAATCACTTCCTTTTAAAGAGAGAGGGGAATATATAGGAAGACTTTTCATATAGCATACATGCATTCTGTCTAACAAAGTGCTCTGTGGGGTGTTCCTGATACTAAGAACATTTAATATTTTCTAGAAAAATATATTTTAAGAGATAAAGGATTTAATAGGTCCTTTGCTTCTGGTAATCAGGTCATCAGATTAAAAAAATAGTAATCTAGAGGACCTTTGTTATGGGCTCCTCCTCTTGGTGATTAACTGCGACCTCTGTTACTTTTGTAAAGCAGTGATATTGAATGCACCTGGAAAAAATTATAATCAGGTATAAAATTCAGTCATTAAATATGTCAGGTGTATGTATGGCTGCTTCAAATGGTGTACTTTGTTCATTTTATGTAGAAATATACTGATATTCACAGAACTCATCTATTGCAAAGTGGCCCTCTCAATAATATTTAGTGACTAAATTTTATTTCAACTTATCTGGTTTTTAGATGATGTAAAACATCTAAAAGAAATAAATTTGAGGCTGGGTACGGTGGCTCACACCTGTAATTCCAGCACTTTGGGAGGCTGAGGCGGGCAGATCACGAGGTCAGGAGATCGAGACCACCCTGGCTAACATAAATAAACCATAAATAAACCAAGCAGGAAAGACGAATGAAGCAAGCGCAGAAGCCCAAAAGTAAGCCTATGCACATGACAAATATGATATTTCAGAGAAGAAAAGGTAGATTTTTGAAAAATAATGTTGAAACATCATATTATCCATTTTGAGAAAAATAAAGTCACACGCTTATGAATACAGAAAAGCCCACATGGAATAAAATGTTAGTATTTATGATGACAAGATTAGAAGAAAATAGTGAAGTTTTCGTTTGTTTTGTTTTGTAATTTCAAGGTAGAAGAGGAGTCTTCTTAGAATGTACATATGCAAGAATCCATACAGGAAAAATTAGCCAATCTCAGTTAACTGCACAAAGAGAGAGAGAGAAAAAACAAAACTTCTATGTGATTCAAGATGCCATAATTAACATAACCATGTAGCTGGAGACTAAAAAAATGGCTGAATACGAACACGAACACACCAGACCAACTTTGATGTGATCACACATCTCTAGCTGCCGCTCACGGTGCCTTGAAAAGTTTTGTACTGAAGTTACATTGCCCAAGTCAAATAGCCCATTCATTCCCATTTCTTTACAAATCTCTAACACCCACTCCTTCCTTCTCATTCTCGGCTGATGATCTTCTTATTTCACTGAGAAAATAGAATCAATACATTAGAACAATTCCTCGTTCTCTGACCAACACATCGACCAGTCTGCCTGCTGTACATGTGGATATTTCACTTGTTGCTTCTTATAAATGGATGAAAAACCTGTGCTCTTAGCAAAACTCAGAGTCTTTGCTTGTGCACTGACTCACATAGCTTCCAATCTGCTCAAGGACTTGCTTCTGCAATTGTCGGCTCTCTCTTTGACACCATTAATCTATTGGTTCATTGTTATTACCATACAAACATCTTAGAAGAACATCTCCCATATTACAAAAACAAAGTAAACCTTCTTATTGCTTTAGAACAATTAAATTGCCCTGAAGAGTTTTGCTGTTCTCTAAGGCAAAATTTCTCCACAATGGACTTTGTGTGCCCATCTCCTCTGCCATTCTCTCTAGAGACCAGTTCACTTAGACTTTTGTCTCCCTCCAGAATCGCTTGAACCCGGGAGGTGGAGGTTGCAGTGAGCCAATATCGTGCCACTGCACTCCAGCCTGGGTGACAGAGCAAGACTCCATCTCAAAAAAATAAAATAAAGAATTTTGTCTCTCTGCACTAAAACCTTTTTTCAAAGTAACCAATGACCTTCACATTTCTGAAAACAATGGTCTCTTCTGAATCTTCAACTTAAATCTATTTCTTTGTCACTTAATATTTCAGCTTGGAATCTGATATGAACAATATCTCCTGCCATATTCTACTGGTCAGAGCTATCACGATCTCAGTCCTAGTTGAAGTCAGAGAAGAAAGGACTATTTGGGGATCACAGGGCTTCAAAAGGATAAATACAAAACAGCTATGTAATTAACTTTAATTGGCTGTGTACCTGGCCCTGTTCTAAATGCTTTCCTTGGCTTTTGGGACCCCACACTTTCCTGTGTTTTCTCCCATCTCACTGGTCATTTCTTCTAAGGCCTCCGTGATGGGTCTCCTCCTGTTCTTCCCTCATGGACATTGAAGTGCTTCGGTACTTGGTCTTGGACAGCTTCACCTTCAGGCCTACACTGATTTCTAGAGTTCCATGGCTTTAAATATTGTCTATGCACCGGTGACCCATAGGTTCCTGCCACCTCGTCCACCACCTCCCCCTTGAACTCCAGACTCCTTCGCATTTCTGCCTAGAAGACAGTGAGAGAGCAAAGAGGCTTCTCAAGCTCAACATGTGTGAGGCTCTTCCTTGCTTTTCCTTCCAGTCATCACCTCAGCAAAGGGCACCGCCACTCACCTAGTGTTCAGGTCAAACATTTTAGAATGATTTTTTCTCTCTTTCTCCTCATAGTGCATCAACTGCACTTGTCAGCTTTACACTCACAATATATTTGTAATCTGGTGATGTTTTTACCACAGTCCAGTTATCTCTTGCCTGGACTACAGAAATAACCTCCTGAGTAAGGCGATGACTTTCCCTGTGATCTTTCAGCTCCCATTCTTCCCGACACCTCCTCGTACACATGTGCACACACCCAGCCTATCTTGCCCCGTGGCCAGCCTGTTCCTTCTCAGATGGAAATCAGATTGCATTACTTCCCTATTCAAAATGCTGAATAGTTTTCATCCTCCAGTGAAATAAATCCACAGTCCACCATTTACAAGACCTTAAATTTTCTGGGCCCTGGCTGTCGCTCTAGAGTGGCATCTTACTACCGCTGACTACCTGTGGTCCTCTAGCCAAACCAGCCTCCTTACAAGTTTCTGGAACACAACAGTTACTCCTTCATCTCAGGGCCTTTGCATACGCTACATCCTCAGAGTGAAATGCTTTGCCTCCAGATATCAGCTCATTTCAGCGCTCAAATGGCCTCCCTAGCTGGCCCATCTAAATAGCACACTTCACCATTGTATGTCACTTACCCAACTCTATTACTCCTTGTAACACTTATAAAACATTATGTCTGTCTTTCATTGTTTACTGTGTATCTTCCACAATAAACTAAGTCCAAGAGAGTGGGACTTTGTCTTACTCACATCTGTATTTCCGGCATCTAGTACAATGCCTGGCACAAAGTTTCCAATAAATACCTTTTAAATAAATTAATTAATGAATAAAGGACAAACCACAGACTAGAAAAAAAGTATTTGTGGCATATAGAATAGCAAACAAATTAATATTCAGAATGCAAAGAGCTACCACAAAACAATAAATACAAAGAGGCAATCTAATAAATATTTTTTTTCTAAAAAAGGATTATCTATAGTGAATTCACTGAAGAAGAAACCCAAGTAGTAATAAACACATGAAAAGATGCTACAAACCTCACAAATAATCAGAGAACTGTCAATTAAAACAATAAGCTACCACTTTTTTTTACTCAAAGTGGCAAAATTTAAATGACAACATCCATTGGTGGCCAGTATTTGGATAAATGAACACTATTGTGAAATATTGGTGACAATATAAATGAGAAAAGATTTTAGTTGGTGGGGAGAGCAATTTGGTATCATGTATTATAATTTTAATAACTTATGCCTCAGTAATTTGACTTCTATGGATCTGCAATTTACATAAAATATGTACAAGGCTGTTTACTGCAGCACTGTTTTATTTAATAAAAAACTAGAAATAATCTAAATATTCATTAATAGGAGCAGTGATTAACTTTGAGATGAAGAAAGGGATGAAAATAGGGAATAAAAGAGAATCTTAAAATTTTATTTTATATGATTTTTTTTTTAGTGTTGAGGGAGTACGTAAATATTTTTTAATATCTCATGGCAATTGGAAAACGTTTCAGGGCTGAGAACTATGTATAGCTCTAGGCGGCCCACTAAATAGCCCTGGAGACGAGGGAGTTATATTGTTGTCTATCGTTCGATAACAAATTCAAAAACTTAGTGTCTTAAAATCATTTGTTGTATTTCACGGTTTCTGGGTCAGAGATGTGAGCAAGACTCAGTGCGTGATTCCTCTGCTCCACATGGCTCTGCAGGGTCGCCCAGTGGTCTTCAGCTGGTGGGTGGATTTTTCTGGAGGGCTTGAGAGGGTTTATTCACAGATCTCTCACTTTAGGGGTGTGGTTGGAACCCTGGGTTCAGCCAAGACCGGCAGCCGGGGAAGCTCCACATGGCCTCTCCCGCATGGTGGTCATGAGGTAGCTGGACTTCTGACGTGGTGGCAGAACTCACGGCGACAGGGGGCGAGAGTGAGGAAATGGAAGCCACGAGTGACTTAAGGTTTAGGCTCAGAATTTGGCACAGTGTTAACATTTGCCATATTTTATTGATCAAAACAGTCATAAAATCCACACATACGCAAGAAGAAGAGTCATGGGCCCCACCTCTCAATGAGAAGAGGGTCAAAAATTTCAGATCCAATGAAAAGAGTGTCAGAAAGTTAAAGCCATCTTTAAATGAACTGCATTGATCAGTCCATGATTCTGCATCTTGCCTCGCTTCCATTTATAGATGACTAGTACTGACCCTAACCATGCCCATTCTTACATTGGGTAAAACAATGTGTTCTGCTTCACGTAACTGGATAGAGAAGTCTAATGGTGAAGCTGAAGCCTAGCCTGAGGCTGAGTGTAGCGATCAGACTGGAGTTACACATTTGAGAGGCAAAGTGTATGGTGGTAATGAAAATCTCAGGAGTGAAGGATGTCACCCAAAGCACACAGAGATGGTTAAAGATGGATTAAGGCCCGTACCAAATTAGCACTGTGGTGATTATTTTCTTAATAGCTGGGCTTAGGAAAAGAAAAATTGGACTGTTGGTTTGAACTAGGGAGAAAATCATCAGGGAGGATTTGAAGGAATGCCAGGAGTGTAGTGTTCTCCAGTGGTTTCATATGTTGATGTTTATTTTCAACATGTTGTGAACTTTTCAAAGACACATAGAAAATTACAAGTTCCCATGAAGAGGGGGATACCGCAAACCACCATATTGTTCAGTCAAACTAGGGAAGAAGTTGCAACAAAGAGGAAATTGGTGGTCTGAAACAGACTGAATTTCTTTTCAAAATCCTCTGCTTTGAAGAAATTACAAATGAAATTCATGCATGTTATAGTAGTCAAACAGTAAAGAATTCTTTTAATTGAATAGTGAAAGACAATCCCACCCCCAGTTCCACTTCCTTTATCTTCTTTTTCTAATTAGCTTTATTTTAAATTTTATTTTATTTTTGAAAATATTTATGAGTTATTTTAAGCATTCAGAAATCAGAGTAATATGAGAAAAACCTATATTGTCATTAAGCTGTATTAACGAATGATAAATTTCTTCATATATGGTTTTACATCTTTATAAGAAATAAAATATTACGGATACACTTAGAGTTGTCTTTATAATGTAGCATGTTTCATCTACTCCCTCTATTATGATTGTATGTATGTTTTCACTGATCATTTTTGATGTGATTCTTCTATGTGTACATTCCAATTGGCCCCAAAGAGTATTGTTTTGTGTGGTTACATAGTTTACACAAATGGTATGCTGTATGTGTTATTCAGGAACTTATTCTTTTTACACTGTGTGTTATTATTTTGGTATATACCTGTGTTCATAAAAACAGATCAAATGTGTTCATTTTAATACATTCTTAATTGCTTTATAGTCTTCCATTACTTAATTATACTAAAGTATATTTAACTATTCAATTGAAGATAGATAATTGTTTCCAGTTTGGGGATTTTACAAAGTTGTTTCAAAATGCATCCTTCTACATACATTCATTTATACTTGAATGGGAGTTCTGAGGTATACATACCCAGAAATAGCCTGATATTGCCAATAAGAATGAAAACTTTCAGTTTGGAGGTTTTAAGGTGGAGCTGGCATTATCGAGTTGGTTTATTTAAGACTCCATAAGGTTGTCAAGGAATCATTCCCTTCCATCTTCCACCCAGTCATCCTGGGTGCGGCTTCTTCTCAGGTTAGTAGTGGAATGATTAAAACATTTGCAAATGTGATATCCAAATAAAAGTGCCCACAAGAAGAGGGAAGGCTGTTTTTCCTAGGACAATCCCTTAGGAATTATAATCTTTCTGCATAATACTCCCAGAAGACCTCCCCTTATAATTTATTAACTGAAATTGTGTCACCGCCAATGGCAATATAATCATTTTAGAAAAAAAATCAACTCCATTCCTAGAACTGGAAGTTACATCTTCTTCCATTGAAACACATGACTTTACTGGGGAAGGAATGGCTAGGCAAACAAAATCAACTTTCTATAAAAAAAGGTATGGTATTGAGATAGGATACTAGTAGGCATCCAACGATGTCCAAAGCTCAAATGTCCTGGCTTTACTAGGCATTGCCAAATTGTACTTCAAAGTATAGATACCAACTTAAACTCCCACTCCTAATATCCGAGAGTTCCTATCAAACATCCTCACCAGCACTTGGTATATTTAGGTATCACATTATTGCCAGTTTATAAAGTATGAACTGTTTCATTATTGCTTTACTTTTCCTGATTACTTTTCATGGTTTTGGAGGTTCCCTTTTTTCCAGTAAGTTTTTTTTTTTCTTTTTTTTCATTCCATTTGGCCACTTTTCCATCTAGTAGTCTTTTTTTTGTAGCGATATGTAGGAAACCTTTATATTTCTGTACACTATTCCTTTGTCAATATAGATTACAAGTATCTTCCCTCAATCTGTTTTTTCTCTTTTAACCTTGTTTATGTAAATAGGAAATTCCAAAGTTGTTGGAGACCAAGGTTAGCGAGGAAGAAAGAGAAAAGCGTAATAGGTATAGTAGGATCCAGGAACATCAAATTTTAAATGTTTGAAAGTGGGTCATTCTGTGTACAGTAGAAGACCAAAACTTGGGAAGTAAGGTGCTGAGATAGAAAGGAGAGTTATATGGGATGGTCAGTGAACTGTGAGACTGGGTATCTAATTTGCTGAGCACCTACAATGTGCCAGTTTCTGTCTTAAGTGCTTTAGATGTATTAGTCAACTTAACCTTTGCAACAATTCTGTGAGATGAGTGCTGTTATTACATCCCAGATCTGCAGATAAGGAAACTGAGGCATAGAGTAATGTGGTAACAGGCACAGAGAGAGTAGATAATGTTTTCCAAGCCACCCAGTAGGTAAGAGGTTGATTATACTTTCAACTCATTAAGTTGGTTCCAAAGCCTATGTTCTTAGCTTCTGTTTGTATAGTCTCTCATGTCTCATGTTTGCTGTTATGTTGGTAAGATTTGGGAGAGAGAAACACAGAAAGAGCTGTCAGAGGCTTCTCCTGTATATAAACAGTTGACAATGTGAATCTAGTTGTTTTTTTTAAGAATTTATGTTCTCGGGTTAAAATATTTTGGAAAAATAAGCATGTGAATTCCAAAGTTCTTCTTTGATTCAAAACCAGTTACTTTTCCCCCTTTCCCCCTCCCTCCCTCCCTCTCTCCTTTCCTTCTTTGCTGTGTTCACACTATTTAAATATGCTTTATAAGTTTTCAATATTAAACTCTTTTATCATCACCATTTTGCCTAGTATCGTAAGCACAATTCATTAGCAACTTCAGATGTGAACACAGCCAATCGACTGAAGTAGTCATGAAATAGAGAATTCTTTGTTTAAGTATGACATTCTCTCCTTTCATCTTTAGGTCTTTTACTATCCTCATTTGGATTCAGAAAAGTGAAGGAAACATTAAAAGCCTCTGAGTTTTCAACGTCTCCTGTAAACAGCATTCCCTCTTCATATAATAAAGGAATATTTTTTCATTTTTACCATTATCCCCCAATGAAAAACAATATTATGATATTTTTAGATCTAAAACCCCAAAATCACCATAAAGAGAATGAGACTTGAAACTAATGACTAGGCAATGGCAGCCTCCTTCAGCCTGAGAGCTGGAGTAAGCAGAGACAGCAAGACTCAGAAGGCCAGGGACATCAGACGGGTTTGGCTTTTCTACGTTCAAAATCACAATTGTCACTGTCACTCGCTGGTCTTTACACACATTCTCAGTCTGAGTGAAAAATTGCCACATATGGGTAAAGCGAAGAAAAGCAGCTGTATCGCTTGTATCAGGAAGGTGTATGCTATTCTCAATTAAGAGACACCAGGAATTACTTTCAAATGCCCCTTCTCCAATATATTTGAAAGGACTCCCAGGAGGTCAAGTCCACTGATGAGGATAATGATCTTGCCAACCTGAGCCATGTCCCTCGGTTTCAGTGCTAGAGGACTGTTTTCAAACTCTAACAGAGTGGGAGTAACTAATCAGGAAGATTTGAACTAGACATCTTCCCCTGGGATAACTCAACAAAAATAGAGGATAATGAGGCTGAATTAGTTTTGTTGTGGGGAACAATTGTAGTATCTTCTATCACTCATTGTCAAAGTATTCCCATTATGTAAAGAAGTATGTGATTTGCTTCTATCAGATAATTGCTTGGTTGTTCTGTTGTCTTTTTCTTCTCCTCTAAACAGATTTTAAATTTTGTGAAGGACAAGGATTATGGTTTATATTCTATTTCATTTCTATACACACCACTACTCCCTTCTACCTGTTCTTCCCACTGTCAAGAAAAAATGCCCCTTCTGCTTTCTATAACCCAGACTTCTCTTTACACTAAGTCTGAGTGCAGACAGACTCCATCAAGAACAGACTGATAATTACTCCCTAGGCATTGTTTAGTAAACGATGATCAGAATTGGCTCCCTGATATTTTAGTGCACTATTGACTTATTTCTAACTTCAGAAGTTAAAACCAAAATGCAATTCTCCAGAAAAACTTAACTCACATACAGACACCCCCCCCCCGACACACACACACATGGATGCACACAGAAAGAGAAGATAATAAAGTCCTGAAATAATTCAATTCACTTTAAGAGTTTGTTAAATCTTTAGTGTGTGATAGACATTGTGCTAGGGGCTGTCAATGATACACATTTGAATTACACCTGGCTCGAACCTGTAGGAATCCACCCTCTGGTAAATAAGACAGACAGGGACATAAACAACTCCAAGATGAGACAGTCTGTAATAAACACAACCCGGGAAAAATGAATAAAACATAAGACTGTCAATTATATACATAATTGCAGAGTTATTAAATCACTATGTCTACATAGTAAGCTATATAAATAGGCATTTCAACTAGACCATCCCTCTTTCCACACGTAGGAGTCAACACAGATCTATGTACTGGTTGGCTTTTCTTCTAAAATTATCACCTTGAAATGTGGTTTTATTTGTCTGTTTGTTTGTGCGATGTAGTCAAGATGAGTTATGTAATGCGGTTTTCTAAGTTGATTTGAAAATTGTACTATCTTTCCTGCTAAATTAGCACCTCTCTTTTAGAATGTCTTTGTTGCTCGTTTTTCATTCTCAATACTTCCTCAATTCTCTCTGCTATTTTCAGTTTTTATATCAGTTTCTTCCCTTCATTCTATTGTTCCATTTCCTTCTTGTCCACTGTATCCTGTACCGGTAGTATTATTGCAGACACAATTCTTTAAAATTATTATCCAAATGACGGGAGAGGTAATTTTCTTTTGAAGAGGAAAATATTACCAAGAGGACAATAATCTCCATCAAAATAACGCCTACCATTCGGGAGAGTGCTAGTTCTTAGAAGTAGGAGCAAGTGCATATTTTCCTTTTGAGCTTTCCATGGCTCCATTAACAACTGCTGGTCTTTCGGTATACTGAACAGTTGGCTAAGGCAAGAGCAGACACATGAACTAACTACTTTGGACCAGTGGAATTTTGGGCATGTGGTAGAAATCAAAACGTACTCACTGATTGGTAACTGAACTCCTCTGGTAAGAGAAACATAGTAAAAGTATGTAAGCACCCACTATTTCAGATTGTAGTCAATTACCTAATACCTTATTTATATGTAGTTTCTTATTTGATCCCAATTGCAAGGCTGTGAGACAGTCTAGGTCTGGAATTTCTGCTTTTCACAGAGAAACAGGCTGAGGTCCAACAACATAAAGTGATACGATGGCTGTCTCTGAGCAACTGGCACAAGGGTCCTGGTCCTTGGACTAAAAGCCACTGCTGTTTAAACCTAACATTTAAACATCAGTTTTTTTTTTGAGACGGAGTCTCGCTCTGTCGCCCAGGCTGGAGTGCAGTGGCCTAATCTCTGCTCACTGCAAGCTCCGCCTCCTGGGTTCACGCCATTCTCCTGCCTCAGCCTCCCGAGTAGCTGGGACTACAGGCGCCGCCACCTCGCCCGGCTAATTTTTTGTCTTTTTAGTAGAGACGGGGTTTCACCATGTTAGCCAGGATGGTCTCGATCTTCTGACCTCGTGATCTGCCCGCCTCGGCCTCCCAAAGTGCTGGGATTACAGGCATGAGCCACCGCGCCCGGCCCCCCACATCAGTTCTAATGTTTAGAACTTGAGGGAGATATGTTGTAGTCATTAAAAAAAAATTCAAATTTTGGTTACATTGGTATATATATTTATGAATTACATGAGATATTTTGATATAGGCATGCAATGTGTAATAATCTTGAAGCGGCATCACTGTCTAGGGTAAATATCCAGGCTTTATCATCTCATGCCAAGAGGATTAATGGCATGGACACGTGGGTGGCATGGAAAGTTTAATAGGAAGAATAAAGGAGAGAGAGAGCAGCTCTCTCGCTTTTGCGAGAGAGAGGAGTCCGAAAAAGGGAAAAGTGGCGGACTGCAGCCTATTTTATAGGCAGGCTTGAGGACATGATGTCTGATTTATGTAGGGCTCACAGACTGGTTTGACCAGGCGTGACGTTTACATAGTGCCCGGGGAAGGCTGTTCGCCCTGCCCTGA
>NW_012109986.1:207126-244083 GCF_000951045.1 Mandrillus leucophaeus | reverse complement strand
AAAAAAAAAAGGGCTTTCCACTTGTCTGCTCCTTACTATACACGTGGCTAGCCAAAAGAGAAGATGAAGCCACCATTTTGAACATGCCTACTCCCTGATAGTATATTCCTATGGGCACAACTGCTGGTATTAACCCATGCAAGCTTCCCACTTGCTTGTTTGTGTCTGAAGCTCGATTTCACAGGATGTTCTTTGTTAGAAAAGAAAATAATTTTGGAGCTGCTTTTCATTAAAAGGAAAACCTTACTGAGGACTTCCATACCCTCCGTACCCTTACTATCTGCCTAAGTAATTTCTTTTTAACTCCTGTATCAATCACATCAGGGTAAATAGGGTATTCATCACCTCAAGCATTTATCCTTTGTGTTTAAAACTATTCAATTATACTCCTCTTGCTATTTTAAAATGTGCAATTAAATTATTTTTTACTGTAGTCACCCTGTTATGCCAGCAAACATTAGATCCCATTTATTCTATTTTTTTGTACTCCTTAACCACCCTCCCTTTCCTCACAGCCCACTCACCCTTCCCAGCCTCTGGTAGTTATCCTCCTACTCTCTATCTCTGTCAATTCAATTGTTTCAATTTTTAGCTCCCACAGATAAGTGAGAACATGCAATGTCTGTCCTTCTGTGCCTTATTTCACTTAACATAATGATTTCCATTTCCAACCATGTTGTTGCAAACGACAGCCTCCCATTCTTTTTATGGCCGAATAGCACTCCATTGTATGTATGTATCACATTTTCTTTATTCATTCATCTGTTGATGAACACTTAGGATGCTTACAAATCTTGGCTATTGTGAATAGTCTTTGATATCTGATTTCCTTTCTTTCAGGTTTATACCTAGCAGAGGGATTGCTGGATCATATGGTACCTCTATTTTTAGCTTTTTGAGGACCCTCTAAACTGTTCCTCAAGGTGACTATAGTAATTTACATTCCCACCAACAGTATCCAAGCGTTCCCCTTTCTCCACATCCTTGCCAGCATTTATTATTGTCTGTCTTTTGGATAAATGCCATTTTAACTGGGGTGAGGCGATATCTCACTGTAGTTTGGATTGCAATTCTATGATGATCAATGATGTTGAGCATCTTTTTGTATACCTTTTGCTGTTTGTATGGCTTCTTCGAGCAATGCCTATTCAAGTACTTGCCCGTGTTTTAATCAGATTATTAGATTTTTTTCCTATAGAGTTGTTTGAGCTCCTTATGTATTCTGGTTATTAATCCCTTGTCTTATAGGTAGTTGCAAATATTTTTCCCACTCTGTGGGTTGTTTTTTCACTTTGTTGATTGTTTTTTTTTTTGCTGTGCAGAAGCTTTTGAACTTGATGTGATCCTATTTGTCCATTTCTGCTTTGTTTTTGGTTGTAGTTGTTGTTGTTTTGTCTGTGCCTGTCAGGTATTGCCCAGGAAGTCTTTGCCCATTCCAATGTCCTGGAGAGTTTCCACAATGTTTTCTTGTGGTAGTTTCATAGTTTAAGGTCTTAGATTCAAGTATTTAATCCATTTTGATTTGATTTTTGTGTAAGGTGAGAGATGGGTATCTAGTTTCCTTCTTCTGTATATGGATATCCAGTTTTCCCAACACTATTTATTGTAGAGACTGTCCTTTCCCCAGTGTATGTTCTTAGAATCTTTGTCAAAAATAAGGTTCACTGTAGATGTATGAGTTTATTTATGTGCTCTCTATTCTGTTCTAGTGGTCTATGTATCTGTTTTTATGCCAGTACCATGTTATTATGGTTACTATAGCTCTGTAGTGTAATTTCAAGTCAGGTAATGTGATTCCTCCAGTTTTGTTCTTCCTGCTTAGGATAGCTTTGGCTATTCTGAGTCTTTTGTAGTTCCATAGAAATGTTAGGATTTTGTTTTTGTGAAGAATGTCATTGGCATTTTGATAGGAATTGTATTAAACCTATAGATTGCTTTGGGTAGTATGGACATTTTAACAATATTGATTCTTCCAATCCATGAACACGGAATGTTTTTCCATTTGTGTGCTTCCTCTTTGATTTCTTGCATCAGTGTTATATGGTTTTCACTGTGCAGATATTTCGCTTCTTTTGTTAAGTTAATTTCCGAGTATTTTATTTTATTTGCAGCTATGATAAATGGAGTTACTGTCTTAATTTCTTTTTCAGATTGTTCACTGTTAGCATATAAAAATGCTACTAACTTTCATGTGTTGATTTTGTGTCCTGTAATTTTACAAATTGTCAGTTCTAATAGTTTTGGGTTTTTTGGTGGAGGCTTTTAGTTTTTCCATATATGAGATCATATCATCTGCAAACAAGGATAATTTGAATTCCTCCTTTCCAATTTGGATGCCCTTTATTTTTTTCTCTTGTCTGATTGCTCTAGCTGGAGCTTCCAGTACCATATGGAATAATTATGGTGACAGACGGCATCTTTGTTGTGTTCCAGATCTTAGAGAAAAGGCCTTCAGTTGTCCCCCATTCAGTATGATGCTAGCTGTGTGTCATAGGACACACAAAAGTTGTATATGACTTTTGTTATGTTAGGTATGTTCCCTCAATACCAGTTTTTCAGGGTTTTTATCATGAAGGGATGTTGAACTTTATCAAATGCTTTTTCAACATTAATTGAAATGGTCATATGGTTTTTGTCTTTCATTCTGTTAATATGATGTATCATATTGATTGATTTGCATAAGTTGCAACTTTCTTGCATCCCTGGGATAAATCCCACTTGGTCATGATGAATGATCTTTTTAATGTGTTGTTGAATTCAGTCTGCTAGTATTCTTCAGAGAATTTTTACATCAATATTCATCCATGATATTGGCCTGTAGTTCTTATTTATTCATGTGTGTTTGTCTGGTTTTGGTATCAGGGTGATAGAGGCCTCATAGAATAACTTTGGAAGTATTCCCTCTTCCACCACTTTTAGGAATAGTTTCAATAGAATTGGTATTTGTTCTTTTTAAATGTTTGGTCACTTAAAGTCAGCTCATAGGCTTTTTTGTTTTTGTTTTTGTTTTTAGTTACTGGAAGTCTTTTGATTGGAATTTAGATCTTGTCACTTGTTATTGGTCTGTTCATGTTTTGAATTTCTTCCTGGTTTAATCTTGGTATGTGTCCAGGAATTTGTTGATTTCTTCTAGATCTTCAAATTATTGGCAGATAGTAGCCATAGTAGCCCCTAATGATCCTGTGAATTTCTGTGGTATCTGTTGTAATGTTCCCTTTTTACCCAGGATTTTATTTATTTGAATATTCTTTCTCTTTTTCTGAGTTAGTCTGGCTAAAGGTTTGTCAGTTTTATTTAGTTTAAAAAAAACACAAATTTTTAATTGTTCTCTTCATTTCTATTTCATTTATTTCTTCTCTGATTTTTATTATTTATTTTATTCTACTAATGTTGAGTTTGGTTTGCTCTTGCTTTTCTAGCTCTTTAAGATGCATCATTAGGTTGTTTGGGAGTTTGATGATTAAATGCTTTGAGATACTCTTATTTGGGTTAAATTTGCTTGATGTTCTGTAACCTTCTTGTACTTGGATCTTCTTATTGTTCTTTAGGTTTAAGAAGTTCTCTGTTATTATTCCTTTGAATAAACTTTCTCTTTCTCTATCTCTTTTTCCCTATCTCTTTCTCTACCTCCTGTTTCAAGGTGATGACTCTTAGGTTTTCCCTTTGAGGTTACTTTCTTGATCCTATGGGTGTGCTTCATTGTTTTCTATTCTTTTTTTCTTTGGTTTCCTGACTGTGTATTTCAAAATAAACTGTCTTCACACTAATTCTTCTGTTTGATCAATTCTGTTATTGAAAGACTCTGATGTCTTCAGTATGTCAATTGCATTTTTCAGTTCCAGAATTTTTGCTTGATTCTTTTTAATTATTTCCATGCCTTTGTTACATTTATCTCATAGAATTACAAACTTTTTATCTGTGTTATCTTGAATTTCTTTGAGTTTCCTCAAAACAGCTATTTTGAATTCCCTGTTTGAGAGTTCACATACCTCTGTTTCTTCAGGATTGGTCCCTGGTGCCTTATTTCATTCATTTTGTGAGGTCATGTTTTCTTGAACGGCCTTGATACTTGTGCATGTTCTTTTGTGTCTAGGCATTGAAGACTTAGGTACTTATCATAGTCTTCACGGTCTAGGCTTGTTTGTACCGGCCCTTCTTAGGAAGGCTTTCCAGGTCTTTGAAAAGAATTGGGTGTGGTGATCTAAGCTGCATCTGCATTAGGGGGCACCTCAAGCCCAGTAACACTGCGGTTCTTGCAGACTTGTAGAGGTACTGCCTTATGGTCTTAGACATAATCTGGGAGAATTCTTTAGATTATTATGCAGAGAATCATGTTCTCTTTCCTTACTTTATCCCACAAAAATGGAGTCCGTCTCCACGTTCTGAGCCACCTGGAGCTTTGGGTTAAGAAACATAAGCACCCCTGTGGATACAACCACTATGACTGCACTGAGTCAGACCTGAAGCCAGCACAACACTGGGTCTCACCCAAGGCCTGCTGTAACCACTCCCTGGCTATCAACTGTGTTTGCTCAAGGCTCTGGGGTTCCATAATCAGCAGATAGTGAAGCCTGACAATCCTGTGTCCGTCTTTCCAGGTGGCAAGTTACCCCAGGCTCTGGGCATGTCCTGAGGTGCCATCCAGGAGCCAGGGACCAGAGTCAAAAACCTTAGAAATTTACCTGGTGTTCTATTGTACTGTGGCTAAGCTGGCACACAAACCCCAAGACGTGGTCCTTCTCACTCTTTCATCCCCTTTCCAAAGCTAGAGGAGACTCACCCCATGGCTGCTGCCCATGACAGGCACATAGAGTGCTGCCAAGCAACCTCCATTGTTCCCTTAAGACTCAAGGGCTCTTAAATCAGGTTGGCATATTCAGTTGATTACTGATTAGTGCATTTGTGTGAGTAAATTATTCAAGGTTGGTGAAAGACACATGTGAAAGAATTAGAGACAACAGTACTCAATGCTCTTACAGAACTGGGAGTAGTGCGTATTCCCTCCAGTCAGTTGGCAAAACTTCATAATTCATACGGTATTGGTAGAGTGCACAAAACAGTTTTGCTTTAGTATTGGAGGATAATTATATCTAGGCTCACTAATGCCTGTAACAAATATTACAAATTAGACCCAAAGGGATCGAATTATTTCAAAGTAACTTAATATATTCTAGTACAAAAGTGAAGATTATTCATAAAGTGTGGTCTTTTATGTCTGGCTTCTCTCACTTAGCATAATGTCTTTTTTTGTTTGTTTGTTTGAGATGGAGTCTCACTTTGTCATCTAGGCTACAGTGCAATGGTGCGATCTCAGCTCACGGCAACCTTCGTCTCCTGGGTTCAAGGGATTCTCTCACCTCTGCCTCCTGAGTAGCTGGGACTACAGGCACATGCCAACATGCTCAGCTAATTTTTCTATTTTTAGTAGAAATGGGATTTCACCATGTTGGCCAGGCTGGTCTCGAATTCCTGACCTGAAGTGATCCATGCACCTTGGCCCCCCAAAGTGCTAGGATTACAGGCGTGAGCCACCATGTCCAGCCAGCATAATGTTCTTAAGGTTCACCCATATAGTATTATGTATTGATACTTCATCCCCTTTCATAGCCAAGTATTATTCCATTGTACGAATAGACCACATTGGTGTATCTACTACCAGTTGAGGGATATATGGTTTGTTTCTACCTTTTGGTTATTATGGATCATATAGCTATGAACATTTATGTACACATTTTGGGTGGATGGATGTTTTCATTACTTTTGGATGTATTCCTGGGAGTGGAATTGTTGGGTTAAATGGTATGTTTAACTTTTTAAGATACTGCCAGACTGTTTTTCAAAGTGGCTGCACCATTTTACATTCCCTCCGGCGGTGTATTAGGGTTCTGACTTCTCCACATCCTCACCAACACTTCTCGTTATCTCTATGTTATGATAGCTGTGCTAGTGGGTAAGAAATGGCATCTCATTGTGGTTTTTACTTGCATTTCCCTTGACTAATGATGTTTAGAATCTTTTCATGTGCTTGTTAGCCTTTTGTATGTCTTCTTTGGAGAAATACCTACACGGATCTCTTTTAATTTGGATATTTGTCTTTTTATTATTAACATGTGAGCCCATTGACTCTTTGATCCATAACTAAGGATTGTCAGAAGGGCCACTGGAATTCTATTGGAGCTATTCTTCGTTATTCATTTAGTAAATAAAAAACCATTTCAATATCCCTGAGGAAATCATAGAGATTAGGACCATCATCCAATACTGAAAAGATGCACAGATATAGAATCTTACTGTATTTCCATTTAATTGTCTAGTATGAATAGTACAAAATAGGTGAATCTAGTAGTATAACACTGGACCACTTAAATGAGTGTACCTCCAATTGGATTGGACATTATTGATATGGTTATAATTGTTGAACACCTGATATACAACCTTTGATCCTGTTTATTCTTTTTACTTTGCTCCAATAAGCAGGGAACAACAGAAATTTGCTTTCATTTGAAGGATGTTTAACTCAGGGACATGTGAACCTCCTAGTTTTGGACTTCAGTTAAGTCAATATGGACCTTGGCTTTCTCAGTCTAGCATTTTGATGACATCATGCTAATAGGTCTTGGAAAGCAAGTGTTTTTAGTACACTGGATGCCTTGGCAATAAGGTAAGAAATAATTTCTTCGTGAAATTTGTGGCATTCCAGTAGCCAGGGGCATTTTGGAATATCTCCTCCAAAATGAAAAAAATCAACTGTGCTCTATATCAAGAAGCTAGGTGGCCTTACTTGGATTTTGGAAGCAATATGAACTATATTTGTATTTGATGTTCAAGGCATTTTCTGGGAAACAAAAGTTCTTCTGTTTTAAGAGTCTAGAGCA
Organism: Mandrillus leucophaeus; assembly: GCF_000951045.1. Taxonomy (NCBI): domain Eukaryota; kingdom Metazoa; phylum Chordata; class Mammalia; order Primates; family Cercopithecidae; genus Mandrillus; species Mandrillus leucophaeus. The sequence goes on along the minus strand of NW_012109986.1, from coordinate 237,208 downwards.
AGAGAAAATTTTCAACAGGTCTAGACTATGGTATTCAACTTTTATGACACTGTAGGTTCAGTGTTGTTTGAAGTGTTTGTGCCAGATTGTGATGCTGTGTATAGCCTGTGGCAAGCCTCTACAGGGAAGTCACAGAAGACTCATATTTTTAGAACAAAGCTATGGCCTTTTGCAAGTATGTAATATTGTCTCAAGAAACAGTTCCTAACTCATGGTGAATTTTAGTCAGCATGCAAATCTGGACTTCATTGGTTTAGATATTTTAGTCCCAAAGCAAAGACTGCTTTTAACAGGAAACATAGCCATGATACTATTGAATTAGGAAGTTGAGAATACTTCTTGGCCATTTGTGTCCATGGTCCATCAGAAATTAAATTGATATTTTAATACTCAAAGAACACTGGCCATCTAATGTTCTTGCCAAATGCAGGGGCAATGTGGTAAGGCAGGATGGGAGTCATAAATTCAGCTCATAATAATTTCAGAAACAAAAACTATATCTACCACCCTATTACCTTCCTTAATGGTTAATGAATATATTTATATATTTTAACCAATTTCCCTTGTCTTTCCTTTTCATTCCTTCTATTAGACACAAGAAATGTAGGTGAATATCATGATGAAGTTGGTTTGATAATTCTAGAAAGTCAGTGAATGGCCAGAAATCCTCAACTCAGAACTGAAGCAAGTAATTTATAGGAATTTGAGGAGACTTCTTACAAAGCAGAGGTAAGACAGTTCACTGAAATGTGAAGCACAGTGGCATTGTATAGGCTGTGGAGTTTTTTGTTTTGTTTTGTTTTCTAATTTTCATGTAGATTTGGGAAGAAGGGTGTGTGTATGTTAAGCAGCAAAAAGGAGTGAAGACAGTTGTCATTTGACATACAGAATTTGTAGGGGACAAATATTCCAAGCCCCTCTTCCAAATGGCACTTTGATCTCTGAGAATAATCTTTCATTGTGTGTGATCATTAAAGCGCTAGTATCCAGCTCCTGCTGCAAAGAATACTGGAGCCAACCTGTCCCATTCTCTACCTGGATAACTAAGGAATGAATATTTGATGTAGAGCTTGGGGTCACTGAATCTCAGAGAAAACTAATCAATGTTGTAAGAGATGTCTGGAGGTCATTTCACAATCGCTACAGCACAATGCCTCAGGGGCACTGTGAACCTGCTGCGTAGCTCCTTCTGTGTCTCCTGCCGTCCAGTCTTCCACAGATCCATGGGTCCTGCCTATTTCCCCAGCCTAGTCCTTTAGTCTCAAATCAATCCTGGGCACCCCAACATCCTTCCAATAAATTCTTTTAGCCTAGACAATCGAGTTATTTTTTGTTTGTTTGTTTCTTATAGCTGTGTGTACTGATTTATGCAATACTCTGCTGTGTCAAGTTATTTACAGTTTTGCATTCAGATTCCTTAAGAGACAGGAGACACAATTGGATTAGACAGCCACCATTCAGCAAGAAAGATTCTAGTTGGGTACATATGTTATCATGCTCCATCCTTCAGGCCACTCACCACCATACACATTTTGTTCTGTGGTCAAGGACTCAACCTAGTTCAATCCGTCTCTTTGGTAGAGTCACACACCATCAAGCACAACAACCTATAAAGATGTTTATGAGAAGGAGGCTATAACTCATGAATAAGGGTCCTTCACTGAGATGCTCTGAACTTCTCAGAAAGGGTTGGTATAACCAGTTTGAACCTTGTGTGGCTTTATGGGGACAATATAAAAGGCTCTGAAGATTTTCCTTTCCATGTCAGTGAATTCCAGCTGCTAAAAAAGAAACCCTCAAGTGATGGTCCCAAGAGCTTTTGCAAATATTCACCAAGAGAATCACAGTTAAAGTTCAGTCCTATTTCTCCTTACCTTCTTAATCACTACAACTTATTATGTCCAGTTTCAAGAGCTCCAGTTCCAGCCCAGGGGCTGTTGGTCACTGATTCCTGATTTTGTAGGACACTGCACAAAGGTACAAATTGTATTCTCTGGCCTGAAAAGGAATGCAGGTTTTTGAGAGGATAGCAAGCAGAGTTTTTTGTGAACTGGGAGAGTTTAGACATGGCAAGAAACAGACTTGTGGAATGTTAATTATAGCTGGTGATTATGACAATGGGTTGAATATTATGTTCTTTCTCAAAAGTGATGGCTCAATGTGTGTGACCAATACTGATGAAGCCTTTTTACCTTAATTGTGATTTTGTAATCTAGACTATCCTGCATGCTGCTAGTTGCCATTCACCTTCATTATAGGTTTTGCAAATTAAACAGTCACTCTGTGGTATCTGGCATAGGTGCAGAAGGCAAATACTGCTTGGGGAAAATACATTATTAAATCCACAGAGTAAGATGTTACAGGCACTGTGCCTCCAAACCACAGTCTCCATCTTCTATCCCTCCTGTGATGAATCCAGGCTCCCCCATACATTAGAAACAGAGAAACTAAAATCTAATATTTACATATTAGCATAACAAGAATAAAACGCTCATGGGCAATTTGTGAGTGTTTATTAACTGTAACCTAGAACAGTGTAACCATGGCAGTGCCTTTTCACACACAGATGACAAGATGGGATTTCTTCCCTGCCTCCTTCTTTGTTAATTCTTCCTCTCTCTATCACTGGTAAAACAGGATGGAAGCATAATAACTCACAGGAAGCGGTCAGTGCCAGTAGGACAAAAAAATCCTCTTTGGTAGACTTCCTTGGGAAGAACTTGAAGGACTTAAAGACTGCCCCAAGCAACTAACTTTTGGGATGCAAGGTCCCACAGGGCCCCTCAGGTGCCTTTAGGAATCTCCGAAGAACTGCCTAGCAGATATTTAGGGCCCTGAAAGGAGGCAAGAGGCTTAAAAGACCAAGAACAATGCCAAGGGAGAAGAGATAGGACAATCAAAGTGAAAAGATACTTACAGGCCCCATGTGAGGTTGATTCTGTATGAACTGATAGGTGACTTCATGCAAAAATAAAACAACAGGCCGGGCGCGGTGGCTCAAGCCTGTAATCCTAGCACTTTGGGAGGCCGAGGTGGGCGGATCACGAGGTCAGGAGATCGAGACCATCCTGGCTAACAAGGTGAAACCCCATCTCTACTAAAAAATACAAAAATCTAGCCGGGCAAGGTGGCGGGCGCCTGTAGTCCCAGCTACTTGGGAGGCTGAGGCAGGAGAATGGCGTAAACCCGGGAGGCGGAGCTTGCAGTGAGCTGAGATCCGGGGACTGCACTCCAGCCTGGGCGACAGAGCGAGACTCCATCTCAAAAAAAAAAAATAAATAAAAATAAAACAACAAAACATAGTAACCACTTGCAAAACAATTTTACCCTTCTCTCTGTGCTTTGTTTGTGTACTTGGGGATCTCTTTTCAGTAAAGGATGTATCTGCATGTCCTTCCAGGCACTGTGGATATAACTATAGGATTCCCTGCTTCAGGCTCATATTTTGTCAATTTCCTATAAGAGTTGAATACAACTTATATTGCAACGAGGCCGTGGAAGACCAGCACAGTCCCCAGATACTTTCACGTTGCCGGGCACAGACAGGCACATTAGGCTACCTCTCAATAGACAGAGATACATTCTATGGAAATATCATGAATTAAGGAGAAAGGATGCACTCTGAGAAGCTACCTTCTAGGCAGCCCAGAGAATTAGAGCATTGATTATCAACATTCAAGATACAACTGTAACTCAAGAAGTAAAATGGTCATTATGGTGGCCCCAATGCAATTCTAGTACTCGTTCCCTCAGAAGGGAGCATTTGTTGCTTTTACTCTAGGTTCATGTGAGAAACACGGCTACCCTTATTCTTAGTTTCTACTGCTTAAGTTGCTATTGATTTTGGTGGGATAAGTGGAGATGGGGAAAAGACCGTATTTGAAATATACTTTAGAGCAAGATCCAGCAGGAGCTACTGAGTAAATTTCTTTGGGGACTGAGAGAAAGAAGATTAAGTAGTCATGTGTCTTCCTGGTTCTTTGCCTGCCTGCTCTGTCTTCTCTCCTGCTACTTCTCCACTGAGCACTTAGCACACTGCTTTCTCTGCCTCCCTCATTATTGCACAGAAAATCTATTCTTGAACCCAATACCAAAGCCCAGGGACACACTTGTAACTGTCTTTCTAACAGAGCCATTCTCCTATGGTATAAATATTTGTCTCCTCCCAAAATGTATGTGTTGAAATCCTATCCCCAAAGTGATGGTATGTGGAGGGGGGTCTTTAGGAAGTGATTAGGTCATAAGGGTGGAAGTTTTCCTTGACTATTCCCTCAAATATGTTTTCCAAATTTTCAGATTTATCGTCTTCCTCTGGAACACCAATTAGTCTTAGGTGCGGCTGTTTAACATGATCCCAAATTTCTTGGAGGCTTCATTCATTATTCTTTTTTCTTTACCTTTGTCAGATTGGGTTAATTTGAATGCCTCATCTTTGAGCTCAGAAATTCTTTCTTATACTTGTTTCATTCTATTGCTGAAACTTTCCAGTGCATTTTGTATTTCTCTAAGTGTGTTGTTCATTTCCAAAAATTGTGATTGTTTTATTTTTATGACATTAATTTCTCTGGAGCATTTTTCAGCTGTATCCTGTATTTTTAAAACATTTCTTTAAGTTGGTTTTCACCTTTCTCTGTTATCTCCTTGAGTAATTTAATAATCAACCTTCTACTTCAACCCTGAAAATACCATCATTCTTCACAGAACTAGAAAAAACAAGCCTAAAATTCATATAGAACCAGAAAGACCCCACATCGCCAAAGCAAGACTAAGCAAAAAGAACAAATCTGGAGGCATCACATTACCTGACTTCAAACTATACTACAAGCCTATAGTTACCAAAACAGCATGATACTGGTATAAAAATAGGCAAATAGACCAATGGAACAGAATAGAAACCCAAAATATAGTCAAATACTTACAGCCAACTGATCTTCAACAAAGCAAACAAAAACATAAGGTGGAGAAAGAATATCCTATTCAACAAATGGTGCTGGGACAATTGGCAAGCCACATGTAGAAGAATGCAGCTGGATCCCCATCTCTCACCTTATACAAAAATCAACTCAAGATATCAAAGACTTAAATCTAAGACCTGAAACCATAAAATTTCTAGAGGATAACTTTGGGAAAACTCTTCTAGACATTGGCTTAGGCAAAGAGTTCATGACTAAGAACCCAAAAGCAAATGCAATGAAAACAAGGACAAACTGATTGGACCTAATTAAACTAAAAAGCTTCTGCACAGCAAAAGAAATACTAAGCAGAGTAAACAGACAACCCACAGACTGGGAGAAAATCTTCACCAACTATGCCTCTGACAAAAGACTAATATCCAGAATCTACAAGGAATTTAAACAAATCATGAAAAAAACAATCCTATCAAACAAGAAAAAAAATAATCCTATCAAAAAACGGGCTAAGAACATGAATGGACAATTCTCAAAAGAAGATATACAAATGGCCAACAAACATATGAAAAAATGTGCAACATCAGTAATTGTCAGGGACATGCAAATCAAAACCACAGTGAGATATCACCTTACTCCTGCAAGAATGATCATAATTTAAAAATAAAAATTAAAAAAAAACCAGATGTTGGTGTGGATGTAGTGAAAAGGGGACACTTTTACACTGCTGCTGGGAATGTAAACTAGTACAACCACTATGGAAAACAGTATGGAGATTCCTTAAAGAACTAAATATAACTACCATTTTACCCAGCAATCCCACTACTGGGTATCTACTCAAAGGAAAAGAAGCTGATAAATCTAAGATCAAGGCAGGTTCTAAGCACCTCTTCCTGGTACACAGACAGATGGCAATTTCTCGCTGTGTCCTTAAATGACAGGAGGAGCAAGGCAGCTCTCTGGAATCTCTTTTATGAGGGCACAAATCCCATTCATGAGGCCTCCACCTAGTATAGATGGTCTACTGTTTAACAGAGCACAACACTGAAACTTAAGGGTAAAATACTACGTTGCTGGTAGAATTTAAGAAAGTTGCATTGTCTGAATAATAAATGACATGAGTGTATATTTTCACAAGTTTACAAAACAGAGAGGAGAGAGCAATCCAACTAATATGGCCACAGCTTACAACCCATTTAGTGTAAACAATCAAGAAATCTTTTTTAAAGGGAAGACTAACACTGAGTTTTTTTTGCATTTCTGTAGCTCAATTCATGTTTGTATCCTAAATCTTTAATAAAATTGTCAATACACAAAATATCTTGGGTGAGTAATTTTTGAGGGAAATGAGAAAAAGCCTGATTTCCGTATCTACATTTCCATAAAGAAGAGAATAGGCGAAGCTGCAAGAAGTGAGGCATGAGCAAGTTCCAGGACCCTGCAGAAGCAGCAGGTCACAGCCAGAAATGACCAGAAAAATGGAAACCCTCGGGAGAGGGTTTCACTTAACTCTGGGTCTTTATAGGGCAACCACGTGATAACAGGGAAAAAATGGATTTTGACCATCAGTCACTTCTCATTTGACTGATCAAATCTATTAATTGTGGGGGATTGTTTATTGAGACAAATCGATATCCATGAAAATGTAACCAAGGCAGGAAGAACTATCAGATGGAAGCTTTTGTCAGAAACTTGAAGAAAGACCTAAAGGAGGGTCAGTCTTCAGCTCTACACTGCAAAGCATGACTCAACCTCTGGGATCCCAGCTGCCCAAAACCATCCTGTAACAACCATCACAGTGGCCAAGATTTTCAGGGAAAAGATCAATAAAATGTCCTTCTTAGAAGGAAATGGGAGAGAATAACTAGGAAGAAGAATAGGAAAGGTGCTATTACATCCCCTGTGTCAGTCTGTCAGTTTATCAATCCAACATAGCAAAACAACAACAAAAATGCTTAATTTACTTCCCTGTGAGGTTCCACCCCCCAAAAAACTTCTAAATTAGAAGAGTAAACTTCAGATGAAAGATGAAGCAGCTTACATGACAAGAAAATAAATGTTGCCAGTCCAGCTGCTGTTCGTCTTCCAGGTCATTTCTGTGTCCCCTGAAAACACCACAAGGATGGTGGAAAGGGTATGAATCACAAAACAGGATTTTGGCATGGCTGGGGATACCTGTTATCCAATCCTATGTAGTGCTCCAGATGCTTTGAAATTGGCAATCCTTTGAAAACACACTCTTTTACTCATTTGTGTATCCCCAGAACCTGTCTTATGCCAGTAGCTGTCATATAATAACCCTTCATGATTGTTTTATAATAACAGTAAGCATACATTAAGACAGATTATTATGTGGCGCTAAGTACTTGGTATGGTTTGGCTCTGTGTCCCCACCCAAATCTCATGTCCACTTGTAATCCCCAGTGTTGGAGGAGGGGCCTGGCAGGAGATGATTGATTCATGGGGGTGGTTTCTAATGGTTTAGCACCATCCCCGTAGTGCTGTCTTATAATAGAGTTCTCACGAGATCTGGTTGTTTGAAAGTGTGTAGCACTTCCCCATGTACTCTTTCTCTCCTGCCAGCTATGTGAAGATGTGACTGCTTCCCCCTTGCCTTCCACCATGATTGTAAGTTTCTTGAGGCTTCCCCAGAAGCAGAAGCCGGTACAACCTGTAGAACTATAAGACAATTAAACCTGTTTTCTTTATAAATTACCTAGTCTCAGGTGTGTCTTTGTAGCAGTGTGAGAATGCACTGATACAGTACTTTAAGTAGAATTATGTGACTTAATTCTCACAAAAGTGTTGTGATGCAGACTGTCTAATCTCCATTTTATAGATGATAAAAAAGAGGCTTAAAGAAATTAAGGGAATTTGCCCAAGGTCACAGAACTTTTAAATGGTGAAGTCTGAATATGAACTCAGTCAGGCACTTTGACCTCCTCCAATCGTTGAATTGCATTGACCAGAATGATAGAGCTCTAAATCAAGAGACGAACTGGAATATATATATTAATACATTCCTGCATCTCCTGCTTCTTAAAGGTCTGTTTTATTCTTCCATTGCTTTCTAACAGCCCACTACATACTATTTTTCCTTCCTAAGTCTCCTTGACCTTGAGTATTTATCAAGTGGGATAGTGATTCAATTCACTGCATTCTCTTTTATGTTGCAGATATGATATAGTGACTGGCAACTTGGTGCTAAAAATACTAGGCACAAACTTTTAAAATTGAGTTCTAGTAAAATAAAACCAGAGATCAAAGCTGAAAATAGCTTACATTTATTTGGATTTCACCAGGGGAACATTAGCTCTTTATGACATTTGAAAGGCGATGTTTTTTATGATCTTTTTATAATTGGTTTACCAAAGCAGTCTGTCTTATTTAAATTCCAGTGATCCTGAAGAAAAATTGTGCATCCGTAGTTATCATGTAGTTGATGGACTTTAATCATTCATGACTTTAAAATTTTTTCAGTGCAAAGGAAATGTAGTTTGGCTGGATTCCATAAGAAAAATCTAGATGTTTGTTTGTGAATCACTGTTTAAATGGCAGTGTAAGGTAATTGGCTAGATAGTTCACAAAGACAGATACTGTTTCTTAAACCTAGTGTGAGTAATTTGATTAAATTTATTCTTTCTTTATGCTTGGATACTCCTACCATAACAAATTAACAACAACAACAACCAGCCTAAATTAAGTACTATATTTTTGAAGTGTTTCATTCTTTGGCATATGTTAATGAAATTAAAATAAGAAAAGAAAACATGTTGACTACTCAAAAGTACAAATTGCTTCTGTTTGTCTTATGCAGTACAGAATGGGAATGAATGAACAAATGGCAGAGGGTATGGAAGTGAAGCCTTCTTCCATTATGTCCAAAAGGAGATGTCCAAGGGAAGTGCTTATTCACTCAGTATTTAACTAAGGCTTACTATATTAGATACAATGAAGAGGCATTTATTATTATCATTAATGATCTCATGTTAATTCAAGTATCCAAAGCATTTTAGCTAGGTTATTGATCACTGAAGCTTTAGACAAAGAACACAGCAGTGGTGCTTTGTGTATCTAAACTTACAGGACATAAAGGGAAAAGATTAAAATCTGTGTCAGGGCTGAACACAGGCTCAACTGCTGAGTAAAAGGTACGTATCTTTGTGTCTGATTATCAGGGTGGGACAGCGTGAAGCAATTGCCTACTGGCTTCACCCAGGCCAGTGGTTTTCAAACCATGTTCCACAAAGCCCTGGGTTATGTTTTGAGGATTATTTATTGAGACAACTCATCCTGATACTAGAAAAAGGTCTCCAAGAATATCCGGGGCCTCCTTAGGGTTGGTTAAGAGAGGCTGAGTGAGCAGAGCAAAAGCCCTAAATGGCTTCCATCAGAGCAAGTCTATTTTACTTGCTTTTGAGTGGTATTCCACTAATGATTTCATTTTTAAAAAGCGTTCTGCTACTAAAATATGTTAGAATTGTGTGACTGGCTTCTTAATTTCTTCAATTCTTCAGGTCTCAGCTTTAATACCATCTCTTTGGAGAGGCTTTTTCTGACCCTCCACCCATCCAAGATACCCTTTGCCTTAGAACTCTCTTACTCCTTACTATAAGCTTAATTATTTTCGGCTATTTATTTCCATAGTTTTGAATTGTCTGCCTCCTATATAAACACATAAGCTCTGCTATGGCAGATGCCTTATCCTTCTCATCCTCCTTGATCTTTTCTATGTCCTCTGTACTTTCCATCCTGCCTACACAAAGTAAGTGCTCAATAAATATGCCATGAAGAACTGAATGAAAACTAAATGAATGGGGTAAATGTGGTCATAGCTGTCTTCATTCTGGAATTCAGGCATGTCTCATTATGCCTGGAGGACCAGAAAAGAGAATTCTATACTACCAAATGGCCTATGTGTACACATGTAGCATTCTGAGCAAGAACCAGTGTATAAAGAAATTAAAGTCAAAAGTTTCCTTTTTGCCCCATTCAGACACTTCGCTTCTCTGCATCTAGGCCTATTTCTGTAAAATGCTAGGATATATGCACACACATGTGTCACCTGAAAGTCATAATTTCAAAGATTGTCAAACTAACATATTTTATTCAGGTTATCTATACAACCTGGGGTGCAATTATTATAAAACATTGTGGAATAAGGATGATAAATGCTAGAAAGTGGGAAAATATATTTGTTAGAAACTGAGCAAATGGGCTGTCTTATTGCAGGAGGAGCAGCTATGGTTTTACATCTACAACAAGTCAGGTGAAATAAAACAAGCAAGAGGCTCCACAAACCCGTCCTGTCATCTCCCGTAAGCACACAGAGACTCTGGCCTCAGAAAAGGAAGTGATCCCAAAGGTCTCTGGTTGCTTGTGATTCTGTGCGGGAATTTATGATTCTTATCTTAGAGGCATTGACTGTGGCCTTGAAAAAAAAGGCAGGGGCAGTGAGTAGACTGTAATTTATAAACATAAATTAAACAAAGTCTGCTCAAGAACTATTCTGACAGTTCAGGTTTGGGTAGGCTCTTTCAAGGCCTTTTTATTCTGGGATAGTCACTCTTTTTCTTCAATTAAAAAAACAGATTTTGTTTTCTTATTAAAAAATGTATGACTATGGCTTTTCTTCCTACAGAAATTGTAGCCTTCATTGCCATTATTATCTTACACAAAACACCTAGTCTTTCTAGGTCTTTGCGCATCTTCAAGTAATCAAATAATCTATGAAATCAACAAAGAGAAATGGAAAGTGACCTTGAAGTTTGATTAATTTACAAACTTACCACGAAGGATTTTAAGAATCAAGGGACTGAATTAACCTATAAGAAACCAAATAGTGCTTTTTGAGTCCCACCAATGAATGAAGGTTGCAAATTGTTTCTGAAGGTCACCTGAATTACTAATTATTCCACGTGGGGCATGGGAATAATTAGCTCCCTTCCTTCCTTCCTTCCTCTCCCTCCCTCCCTCCCTTCCTTCCTCTCTCTCTCTTTCTTTCTTTCTTTTCTTTTCTTTTCTTTCTTTTCTCTCCCTCATTCTGTCACCCAGGCGGGAGTGCAGTGGTACAATCTTGGCTCACTGCAACCTCTGCCTCCCCTGATCAAGCAACTCTCCTGCCTCAGCCTCCTGAGTACCTGGGATTACAGGCACCCACTACCACACCTGGGTAATTTTTTTTTTTTGAGACCAAGTTTTGCTCTGTCACCCAGGCCAAAGTGCAGTGGAACAATTTCGGCTCACTGCAATTTCTGCCTCCCGGGTCCAAGCGATTCTCCTGCCCCAGCCTCCCGAGTAACTGGGATTACAGTTGCATGCCACCATGTTGGGCTAATTTTTGTATCTTTAGTGGAGGCTGGGTTTCGCCATGTTGGCCAGGCTGGTCTCAAACTCCTGACCTCAGCTGATTCGCCCACCTCGGCCTCCCAAAGTGCTGGGATTACAGGCGTGAACCACCAAGCCCAGCCCTAATTTTTTTGTATTTTTAGTAGAGATGGGGTTTCACCATGTTGGCTAGGCTGCTTTCAAACTCCTCACTTTTGCAAGTGATCCGCCCTCTATGGCCTCCCAAAGTGCTAGGATGACAGGCGTGCGCGCCAGCCTCTTTCACTTGTTAAAAAAAAAAAAAAAATCTCAGGTTCATCATTGTGTGAGATTGGTTGACATTAGTAAGAGCCCTGTCAGTCTCTGATCACTGTCGCAACTGCTCTTTATTTCTGTCTCACTTTCTATATGCTTGCTGTTGACTCCAAGGTTAAAAATGAGAAAATGCCTCATCAGATGAGTTTAATGATTATATTTTGTGACCTGTTATGTGAGTATTTAATGTAAAAGCAGGTAAGAAAGAAGCAAATACACAAACGAGCTGTACTTTCCATGAGAGGAATTCCAGTGGGTGAAAAATCATCTTGGATGGACATGGTCGCTCACACCTGTAATCTCAGCACTTTGGGAGCCCGAGGTGGGTGGATCGCTTGAGCCCAGGAGTTTGAGACCAGCCTGGGCAACATGCTGAAACCCAGTCTCTACAAAAAAAAAAAAAAAACCACCAAAAATTAGCTGGCCATGGTGGCACACGCCTGTAATTCCAGCTACTTGAGAGGCTGAGGTGGATCACCTGAGTCTAGGAGGCCGAGGTTGCCATGAACCAAGATTGCACCACTGTGCTACAGCCTGGGCAACAGAGTGAGACCCTGCCTCCAGAAAAGAAAAGAAAAGAAAAATCTTCCCCTTCTCCTTGCAAAGATTACACAAGATCTATCAAGAATTGTATATGTTGCTCCATACAATGGGTCTAAGTTAATTTTTATAAAGCTCAAATTAGTTTTTATATCCCTATTCTTTAAAAATACTTTTATTAATGAATTCATTGATTTAGCAAATATTTAAAGCTCATGTAAAATATCTGGAGAAGAAAATTGCCCTTTTCTTCTTGTGTCTATAGCTACAACCAGAAATATACAAGAATGTCCATTTTCCTGCACTTACCAGCACTAGAAATATTATTTGAAAACATTTAAAATTTTTTCAGATGCAAATTATAGCATATAGTGGTTTTAGTGTATATATCTTTGAGTTCTAGCAATGCTGAACTTTCAGAAATAATGCTTATTGGCTGTTCCCATTTCTTTATGAATTGCCTGTTTATGTTCTGTATTGATTTTTAATTGAGGGGTCCATGTTTTTCTTGTTGATTTAAAACAATTCTTAATCTATAAATAGCATTTATCTGTCTTATATTGCAAACATATTTTCTTTGCTTATTCTTTGTTTTTTAATTTTTGATTTTATTTCCCTTGGGTTGCTTTCTACGGTGATAAGTGGATGAAAGCCTTTCTCATTCCAAGATCATGAAAATATATAACTATATTTGCTCCTACTCATTTCACTATTTTAATGTTTAAACTTTTGGTTAATATGCAATGATCTTTGGGATTTGATTTGAAGTAAATATCTAACTGCTTTTCCCTCAGTGGTTAGCGATTTATTTTAGCACTATTTGTTGAGCAATCCATCCACATTTTACCATCTAACATTATTATAACAACATTCTATTGACAAATGCATTCATCTTTTCACTGGTGATATTTTAATTAATTTTTATTTCATCAAAGTAATGGGAATATATAGTTATAAAATAAAATAGCACTAAGAGACATAAAATATGAATTATGTCCCAGCCTCGTTTCCAGCTAGAGATAAATACCTCCAACTTCTTTAGCCATTTTAATGTCATTTTTCATCTCTCTTGCCTAAAAAAACTCCAGTTATTTCAAAGCCTGTTATCATATGTTCAGATTCTGTAAACTCCTTGTTCTACCTGCTTGATATGATTATCAAATATTGTCTGGAATTTAGTGCCTTGAGTATTGTCTTTCTCACCGCCACTCTACTTCCCAATATTCTGCATGATTTCAGTACCTACACAGATAATGCACATACGCTCTGCACTTTCATGGGAAGGGTGACCGATGAACAAGAGTAAGGCCACATTCCATAACACAGGGTTTTTAAATTATCAGATTATGCATTTGTGTGTTAGTTCTGTAATTAAAAATGAGAGATACTTTTATTAAATTCTGTCTTCTCCTCAAAATCATAATCAGATATTGATTGATAGTACATTTAACTTAGGGACTAACTAGAAATGGAGAAGAAATATTGTTATAATATTAAGTCTTCCCATACAGGACTTGTTATCCCCCACTTTTTATTTATGGGTTTATTTATATCCTTCAGTAAAATTGCATAATTTCATTATACACCCTGCATATTCTTATTAAATTTATTCTTACCAATTTATGTTGTTATTGTTAAGGGGTTCTTTTCCCCATAGTATTTTCTAACTGGTTGCTTATTACAGGATATCTATTAAATAACTGACATATAATTTAGGCTCTTTTAAGTTCTGATTATTTGGGATTGAATCTATTTGTCCAGAGAGATAGTCACATAATTTCCTTGTAGCCTATCATGATCACTTAACCTCTCTAAGACCTGGTTTCTCCTAATCCTTAAAGATGGATAATCTAAGTACTCACCTACAGGTTTGTTGCAATGATTAAGTGAGTTAATATCTACAGAACACTTAATCTGTGCCCAGCACATACTGAACACTGTATCAGTATTAGATGTTGTTATTGTTACTATTACATAGTATCCCACTGAGATTCTGCATCTAGCACATTTCTCAGCCTTCTTTTTTGTAGGATCAAATTTACAAAAACAAACCAACAAACAACCCCATTAATAAGTGGGCAAAGGACATAAACAGACACTTCTCAAAAGAAGATATTAATGCAGACAACAAACATATGAAAAAAAACTCAACATTACTGATCATTAGAGAAATGCAAATCAAAACCACAATGAGATACCATCTCCTGCCAGTCAGAATGGCCTTTATTAAAAAGTCCCAAGAAACAACAGATGCTGGCGAGGCTGGGGAGAAATAGGAATGCTTTTACACTGTTGGTGGAATGTAAATTAGTTCAACCACTGTGGAAGATGGTGTGGCGACTCCTTAAAGATCTAGAACCAGAAATATCATTCGACCCAGCAACCCCATTACTGGGTATATACCCATAGGAATATAAATCATTCTGTTACAAAGATACATGAACATTTAATTATCAAATGTTTTCTGTAATTTAGTACCTAGTACATTCATTGCAGCACTATTCACAATAGCAAAGACATGGAATCAACCCAAATGCCCAGCAAAGATAGACTGAATAAAGAAAATGTGGCACATATATGCCATGGAATACTATGCAGCCATAAAAAGAAATGAGATCATGTCCTTTCCAGGGACATGGATGAAGCTGGAAGCCATTATCCTCAGCAAATCAATACAGGAACAGAAAACAAAACACTGCATGTCCTCACTTATAAGTGGGAGCTGAAAAATGAGAACACATGGCCACAGGGAGAGGAACAACACACACTGGAGTCTGTCAGGGGCTAGGGTTGGGGGGAGGGAGAGCATCAGGAAAAATAGCTAATGCATGTTTGGCTTAATACCTAGGTTATGGGTTGATAGGTACAGCAAACCACCATGGCACACACTTACCTATGTAACAAACCTGTGCATCTGCACATGTACCCCAGAACTACAAATAAAAATTATTCTACAAGTGCCATCTTGTCTTATTCTCTTATTCATTATTTTAAGCAGTCCATTTGTTCCAAAATTGTTAGGATGGTCTTGCCAAGACAAGAATCCGCTCATTCCACACAAGCAGTCATTTCCCTGAAAGCGTGAAGTCTGCAGTTTACTGGTTCTCCTCTCACCTTTGTCTGTCTTGCACCACATCTTTTGTGATTTCCTCAATGTCTCTGAGGGTAAGTGACACTCTTCCATTGTTGCCAGGGTTCGTTTGCACTTCTCCCCTACCCTATTATTTGGGTCACTTCAACTGGCATTTGTAAGAGCAGAGTAATTAAATCACATGTTCTAATTTCCATCCTGGATCAAAAATTACCTTTCTTTTATTCCCTAACTACTGATTTAGCTCTGTCCGAAGACACCTTCCTCCTAATCATCCTAATTGCCTTTGCCTGCACTTGTGCATCTGCGGGTCCTCTCTTCCCCTTCCCCTTTCTCTCTTCATCCATAACAAGTAAGAATGCTTTAAAATTGCAGACATTTTCTACTAGGAAAGGGTTATATGCAAACACTGTCAGAAGCACACTCAAGGTAAAGATTCTAATTAACACCCAAGTGGAAGTATCTTGCATGTCTAGCTCTGTGCCAAGAGGAATCAATCAGTGGTTAGTGCAGGAAATTAGAAAGATCAAACTGAAACAAAACTCCATCTTCTTCCCCAGTTATAATAACTCCTTGTCTTTCTGTGAGTTGTGTTTCACTAAAATTACATTTTAGTATCTACAAGCAATAAGTATTTAATTCATATCTATAAAAGAAAAAGAGAGCAATTTATTATTGATAAAATATATTTTCCTCTTAATCCTTCACTGACATTGCTAATGTCATTACTTTGGACTAAAGTTTAGAAAAAAAAATCATTTGCAGAGGATCATTGTTAGAGTAGAATGGTGCATTTGCTGCACTGAAGAACTCAATGGAAGAACTACTTGAGATCTGTAACATAAAGACAATGGCGAATAAATTTCACACATGATTCAACTTCCCAAGCTTTGTAGTGAGAAAGGTAAATTTGTGCAGGGATCAAATCAAAAGTCACACAAAGGCCTCTATCGGAAGAACAAGATATGGAAACTACATTGTTCCCAAATATTTAAGTCTCTTGGCCCCAGAGGAGTAGAAAATTTGGATTGTTCTAATATTCAAAATTCCCTAATATAGAGTTAAAGTATGCTTGGAATAGGCTTGTAAAAAATGTCTTTGGCCTAGAAATGTTATCTCAAAACAAAATGACAATTTGCTTTTTAAGTTTGCCAAGGGCAAAGGATCTTTTTAAGTACTTGTTTTCTTTCTTTTTTCTTATTTTCCTGCTATTGCTGAATTTAATTAAAAAATTTATTCTCATCTGCTGGTAGATTTCTATGTTTTCTTATATTAGGAATTCTACAAAAGCTTAGAGTGGAGGAGGGCATTTTATCAGAAAAGCTTTTCCTCCGTATTTATATTTGTTATATCCATATCCGTATCTGTATGAAGATACATTTCATTGTATCTACAATTTTAGATAAATTCTAACCATAAATGCTTTAGAATTGGGTTGCGTGGGATCAGGCATCAGCCTGTCACAAATTCCAGCCAAATCTGAGCACAGTTCATAAGTCCCTAGATAATGGAGTTGACTTAGATTCAACTCCATTTGACACATCTTTTTGGCGACTAACCGGACAGATATTTCGGGATTTGTGAAAATTCTGAAGGGTCTTCCGTGACTATGAAAAGCCTGTAGAAGGTAGGTGGGAGAGTGCATAACGGAAATCCTTGCTCTTCAAGCCTCACTTAGGATTAAAGGGAATTACAGGTTTACTGTTCATTGAAGAGAAACAAATGCCCATTACACAGAAGGGATTAGAGCCTGGAGGAGCATTTATACCTTTGAAATGAGGTTTGCTGTTTGCCTTGGAGTACAGGGCTGAGAGGCATAGACTGCATTAAAAACAGAGCCCTATCTACGAACTGGAATCACAAAATGAATGCTATCCAGGATGAGTCATTCTTTAGAACCTTTCTGTAATAATTGACATTAAAATCCTGATCTCAAAATGAATTTGAAAATTTTGTCTCTGAGTGAATCAAAGAAAATATGCTTATCATTCAACAGGAGAGTCCTCCTGAATGCTATCATTTCCCAGTATACATCAGCCTCAAACCATAATGCAAAAAAAAAATACAAAAAATAAAAAGGAAAAGCCCAGTTTGTATGACGGCCTGGATAACCAGCTGATGCTTTTCTTGAAAGACTGACTTGGAGTTTGTAATACCCAGGGTCTATACTCTGGCTTTGGTGCGAATGTGTAGAGGTGTTTTGTGAATTTTCACCTGCTGCCTCTATTTCATGAATAGATATTAACACAGGTGTTCAGGAATAAGGAAAATGAAGCCAAGAGCATTTTCATGTTTTATGACTTTATAGGATGCATGTGTATCTGTGTGTATTTACACGTAACAATTTGAAATGAATGGCAAAGAAGATGTATAATCTTCCTATTTGTTATGCCCTGCAATCTAAACTGTCTTTAGAGTATGACTTTAAAATTGACTGCTAAAGAAATCATAAAAGGGCTAAAGCAAAGGAAATTCACAGGTGCATGGAGCTCTCAAATGTGATTTATTTAGTCAATCACTAAATATATTTTGAGCACATGTATATAAAGGGATTATGTAAGACACTATGAAGATGATGAAGAGGAATCACAGGTGGATTCTGGTAATGGTGTTTATTCTCTAATAGGACACATAGTCCATGTAAAAAACATTTACATACACGCAGATAGTAACATACACAAACAAATAACCATCATACAAAGTAAATGGTTACAGATATCATTAAGAGATGTAAATAAAACTTCCTAGGATTTCAGAGGAGGAATTATTTATTGGGTGTGGGGGAGATGATCATAGGGGGTCTTTAATCTGGGCCACGAGGGACGGATGGTCTTTGGCCTCATCCAGATAGAGCATAGAGGGTAGTGTTCATCAGCCTTTAGCCCAGCACTCTGTAATCTAAGGCCATTCTCAGGCACGACTACAAAATGGATAAAATTAGCTTTTTGTTCTTTCTTATCTTCTCTTCCTCTGCACAAACTAAATGACTAACTTGGTAATTTGACAAACGAACTCACGCTAAAGCATAACTGACTAATATAAGGGTGAAATTCCACCTTTTCCAGCTACTGATGTTTTACCATGCTGTAATTCATGTTACTGTAAAACAACTATTCATGAAATAAAGGATTATTCAAATGTAACCCAGAATAAAATCTGTGGAAATATATTTCCCTATTTCCATTTCACCTTTGAATTCCCTTTTAACTTGCAATTCAGTGCAGAACATCTTGGATAGCCCCATCCTTTGCTAGCACTGCTTCTTTATGGCTATTACGTTATATTAAATTTGTCCTAAAGCTGCCTGGTACATAGAAAACTGCAACCTAACAGTAAGTAAACAAACTGCAAACTAACTTAATAATGTATCTTGGAACAGATAGCTGAGTCTCAGCCAATCACAGGCTACCAACTGATCAGGCTCTGTCTCTTAAAAAAAAAAAAAAAAAGTCTCATCAGACCATGCCCAAATAAGGCAAATGCTGAGTTGCAACCAATCAAGCTGTTTCTTTTCTTTTCTTTTTTTTTTTTTTTTTTGAGATGGAGTCTCTGTCACCTAGGCTAGAGTGCAGTGTCATGATCTCAGCTCACTGCAACCTCCGCCTCCTGGGTTCAAGGGATTCTTCTGCCTCAGCTTCCCAAGTAGCTGGGATCACAGGCATGCACCAGCACACCCAACTAATTTTTGTATTTTTAGTAGAGACTGGGTTTCGTCAAGTTGGCCAGACTGGTCTCGAGCTCCTGACCTCAGGTGATCCTCCCACCTCGGCCTCCCAAAGTGCTAGGATTACAGACATGAGTCATGGTGCCCAGACCAATCAAGTTGTTTCTTTACATCACTTCCTTTTTCTATCTATAAATAACACCTGCCCACATGCTGGGGTGGAGCTCTCTGAATATCTTATGTTTCCGAGAGATGGCCGATGCATGAATTGTTCTTTGCTTAAATAAATTCTGCTGTGCTTAATTTGTCCAAAGTTACAGCCTGGCTAACATAGTGAAACCCCATCTCTATTAAAAACACAAAAAAATTAGCCAGGCATGGTGGTGTGTGCTTGTAATCCCAGCTACTCAGGAGGCTGAGGCAGGAGAACCGCTTGAACTCGGGAGGCGGAGGCTGCAGTGAGCCGTGATCATGCCACTGCACTCCAGCCTCGGTGACAGAGTGAGACTCTGTCTCAAAAAAAAAGAGAGAGAAAAAAAAGAACTAGGATTAAAAGTAGACCTTTAGTGACCCCCACCCCAGAAGCAGCAAGTAACCAAACAAAAGTACCCTCTGGGGTCATGGGCGAGTTCTGTCTCAGATTTGAGTTCCACAAATATGTGTTTTGATCCCTCTGAATTTCTTTGCAAAATGAAAAAGTCTGTGCTGGCTTCAGAAGTGGTGAAAGAAACAGGTCTGGGTCTTGTAGGGAAGGCCTTGGGTTTCTGACAGATCAGACCAAAACTGGACTGGGTTCAGGGTAGGTGGGTAAGGTTACCAGAATACAGGGAATCAAGTTTGTCTTGATTGAAGGAGACTAGAATCCCTGCATCTGGAACTTCAGCCAATTTTATGCATAAGAACTATGGACCCAGAACCTGTGCTTCTCTGGAGAACCAGTCCAGTTTCTGTAGAGTTAGGGTTTTTCTCCAACTATATAACTTTCTGTATTTGCCTTTGAAGTATTTTAATTATCCATCTGGTTAAACAAATGGCCATTATTATTATTATTATTTTTTTTTTGAGACAGATTCTCACTGTCACACAGGCTGGAGCGCAGTGGTGCAATCTTGGCTCACTGCAACCTCCACCTCCCAGGTTCAAGCAATTTTCCTGTCTCAGCCTCCCAAGTGGCTGGGACTACAGGCACATGCCACTACCCCTGGCTCATTTTTTGTATTTTTAGTAGAGATGGGGTTTCACCATGTTAGCCAGGATGGTCTCGATCTCCTGACCTCGTGATCCACCCGCCTCAGACTCCCAAAGTGCTGGGATTACAGGCATGAGTCACCGTGCCCAGCAACAAATGACTACTATTTTACAGTTTACCTGTAATCTTATTTTGATCAAGTGTTTTAAACACTTGATATTTTGACAAACTTTCAAAAATCAAATTGTGAATTGTCTTTTTCTTGACTTCAAATTAACTTTGGAATTTTTGCGATGGACCCTTAAAACATCTCAAAAGGATATATTTCCTTATAGAAAAGAGATATGTTAAACTAATTGGGCTAATTTAATATATTAAATTATACGGGAAGCATTGTCAGATAATGAATAATGCTAAACGTTCTTTGAGTCATATTTGTATAGACGTATTATTAATGTGTGTTTCATTCATTGTATAAAATTCATAGAAATCTGATAGTTCTGTTATGCAATGAGTCCTAATTCTAGATATTATCCTAAAACATTGTGTATCACAGAAATAATCAAATCTTGTCAATTGCATCATTATTACAGTAAACTGTCATTAGATCTTTAGCCATGACAATTTTAAGTATTATTATTCGCAAAGAATTAATTGTTTTACTCTAGCCTTTTCCTGAATGCTATTACAAATCACTATAAATCTGACATGCTTTGTCTTCAAGGGGATTCATGGAAAGGAATCTGACAAGTACAGGTTTCTGAACTTTAAGATCATACCACTCATCTCAGTAAGAATTCTCAGAACTGTAATGAAGAAACTGATTGGTTCATACACCTGGTTGGTAGCCCAACATCAAACAGAATGAGAACTAAGTGAATATCAAGGAAATGCTTCAGAAGATTTTCATGCTACCAGCCAGTACTGAAATTGTAAACATATGCAATTTTAATGAACTTTATAAGACTGACCCAAGTCAAATTACCTATGATAAACAGTGCTATGCACCTGAATTTGAGAAATAAAACTTGTATTCGAAAGCATGTAAATCCAGTGTTAAGTGGGGACTCATAGAGAACCGAAATGGCTGACTGGCCCTTAAATCTTCCTTTATGCTCTATGACTTATCATAGGGTAGATAAAATTATACAAGTTGTGAAATAAATAGTGTGGTGGCTATTCTGAAATTGCTAAAGTGTTTTATAACCAATGTTTTGTTTCTCATACTCATAATTCCAGTAAGACAACAAAAAACTCAGGTAATACATTTCTGGTACCTGCTGTATTATTAAAACACCTACAGGTGGATTTCATTCAATTGCTGTCTTTAATTCACGCTTTCTGGTTGTAGAGAAGCTTTCTCAGGCAGGAAGGCCAATGCTATAACAGTAGCTGAAAGGTTATTGGAAAATGTGCTTCTCTTATGGAACATTACTGAAAAAATCCCCAGTGATGGAGGTACTGGTTTCACTAGGCAAGTTGTAAGACAAACAAAATATTATAAATGCAACAACATTTGGAAAAGTCAACTGAATCAATTGGATTGCCTTGGTCAAAAGTGTTATCAATTGGTGGTGATCAGATCCACTCCCACTGGAAAACACAGATTGACCTTTTATAAAATAGTTACTAGAAGGCCTGTTCTCCTAATAATAGAACCTCATGTATCTCCTGCTCTTACAAACTCTGACATAACTCAATATGGCAAAGCTTTAGTACATTAAGGCAAAGTACATTTTCACCAGGTAAAAAAGAAGCCCTTCATGGTGCACCAAATGGTGACACCAGAAATTTCATGATCTAGATCCCAGAGTTTGTGTCCTTTGGAAAAGACATCAGAAAAATGTTGCCCTTAAACTCCATTCGAAAGGGATTTACCAAGTTCTTCTCTGGAGCAAAAGTTTAGGGCCTTGTGCTTAATAAAGCCCCTTTGGACCCTTAAAACTGTATAATCATTGGAGACCTCAAGTTAAAACTGACCATGTTTATTTTCAGAAGCAGACAGCATTCTAGATGTGGACGGCTTTCCCAAGATCACAGATCAAGACATCTCCTCGTCACTGTAAAACCTTTGTTCCTTTTCTTCTTTGCCCTGTGTTTCTTTTCTATTTATACATGGCGAAATCATGCAACAATTAAGATTTCATAATGTATAGCTTCCACTGGGAACTTACTTGAGTGTTGGATATGTCACATTAAACCTAAATCCTTAAATGATGTTAGAGGTTCCCTGGTTCACCCCATAACAAATTTCACTGATATTTCAAGTATGACTGTTCACATTGCGCATTTGGTACTTTCTGTAGAGTTAGGTTTTTAGATTCAGGTATTTTAGATTTCTTAATTCTTAGAGTAGGCAAAACCTAGTGAGGGTTTCTTTTGTTTTGTTTTGTTTTTCTTTTTTGAGACGAAATCTCATTCTGTCGCCCAGGCTGGAGTGCAGTGGCGCTATCTCCGCTCACGGCAAGTTCTGCCTCCCGGGTTCACGCCATTCTGCTGCCTCAGCCTCCTGAGTAGCTGGGACTACAGGCGCCACGACACCCGGCTAATTTTCTTGTATTTTTTTAGTAGAGACGGGGTTTCACCGTGTTAGCCAGGATGGTCTCGATCGCCTGACCTCGTGATCCGCCTGCCTCGGCCTCCCAAAGAGCTGGGATTACGGGCGTGAGCCATCGTGCCCTGCCCCTAGTGAGGGTTTTGTAGTTAAATTATGCCATACATTGAATAAGAAAACAAACAAACAAAAAAGATAATTTGAGAGTTTGTAGACAAATTTATAACTCCAATTTCTTATCTGTTAGCCTCCAAACACACGATTGTTCAATAATGGAGCCTTTGACAAAAAATACTAGTGCTTCCCTACTGATGATCCCAACGCACAAGGCATTCCACAGAGAACTGTCTGTTGTGCCCATGTACAATTTATTTTTAATCTGTGCAGAATTTAATAATTAAGCATATGTGTTGTCAACTCTATGTCTCAGTAAGTGGAAAATAAGGGACCAATGTGGATTAAGGATTTTAACAGTACTATTGTCACTCCATAACCAATTGGAAACTGAACATTAGTTTATACCTGTTAATTTTCACTATGAAATAAAGAGAAATTTGCCAGCAGGCACAAAATCCCTTTAAATGGTCTTCTTTTGGTAGACTGCTCCTTCCTTAATATGGCATAAATGTAAATAGATTTATGATTAAAAGTATGTCTCAAATATTGGCTATTATAGACAACTGTACTGCAAAAGTTATAGCTGCCCACAAAGCTTCTTTAAATTCTCTTGCTGAAGTTGTTATAGATAACATGATTTCTTTGGACTATCTATTGGCTAAACAGTGGGGGAAATGTGCACAATGGCTAACTCCTCCTGCTGCACTTGGATAAATAAATCTGGTTTTGTAGAAATTCAATTGCAAGAAACCAACATACAAGCTACTTGGCTAAAGCAAGTAGATTCTTCTCCTGGCACATTTTAAAAATATACAGTTACGTATGGCTTAACCATGGGGATACATTCTGAAGAATGTGTCATTATATGATTTTGTGAACATAATAGAGTGTAGTTACACAAACATTGATGGTGTAGCCTACTGCACACTAGCCTATATGGCATAACCTGTGGCTCCTACTCTACAAACCTGTACAGCATGATACTGTACTGAATATTGTAGGCAATTGGAATACATTGGTAAGTATTTTCATATCAAAACATATCTACACATAGAAAAAGTATAGTAAAATATAGTATTGTATGGAGCCACCATCGTATGCAGTCCATCATTGACTGAAACACTGCTATACAGTGCATGACTGTATTTGATTTTAATCAGTTCGATTTCTGGGGGCTCCTGTTAAGGAGTGTGTTTCAGTCTCTTAGTATTATCCACCTGATAGCCATCATAATATTCTCCCTGGTGTGCCATATCTCATCAAGAGTCTTAAATGCTCATATACAGCCATCTATTATACATAACATGGCCTCACTATGGTTTGAATTAAACACACACACACACACACACAAAGAGAACATAAAGAAACATTCAACTGACCCGACCTGGTAAATTCTGAATTTCATATTGTGACAAAACCAGTCCATTATCATGGGAAAGAGAGTGATGTCAATGTCCAAGATTTTGGTCAATTTCTCAGAATTAAAAGACTGACAAAAAGGAGGAAACAGTTAAATTTAATTTGGCTTACAGCTGCCTCCATTTGCAACAAACAAATTGCAAATGCTCTCTCTTTTTTTTTTTTTTTTGAAACGGAGTTTCCCTCTGTCTCCCAGGCTGGAGTGCAGTGGTGTGTTCTCAGCTCACTGCAACCTCTGCCTCCCAGGTTCAAGTGATCCTCCTGCCTCACCTTCCTGAGTAACTGGGGTTACAGGTGCGTGCCACCACGCCCAGATAATTTTTGTATTTTTAGTAGAGATGGAGTTTCACCATGTTGGCCAGGCTTGTCTTGAAGTCCTGGCCTCAAGTTCTCTATCTCTGCTCAGTCCCCCAAAGTGCTGGGATTACAGGCGTGAACAAACTTTGTTAAGAGTATATTTTCATAAGAGAAAGCTGAGTCTCAGCCAATCACAGCCTGCCAGCTGACCATGTTCAAGGCAAATGCTTCATCACGCCATGTTTAAATAAGGCACACGCTGAGCTGTAACCAGTCAAGCTGTTTTGCATGCCACTTCTTTTGCTCTCAGCCTGCCCACATTGCTATGCGGAGCTCTCCAAACCTCTTCTGGTTCTGAGTGCTGCCTGATTCATGAATTGTCCTTTGCTCAAATAAACTTTGCTAAATTTAATTTGTATAAAGATTTTCTTTTAACACAGCAAAGCCAGGATCTCAGTTAGAATCAAACATTTGCACTCTAGTCAGGGACCGACTTCAATGGCCTGTGGATTGGCATCTCTTAAGCTGAGTGAAAAAATAAAGGAGATGATTTAGACATCTTGCCTTTATTTATTTTAAAACCATGGACCAGTACTAAGAATTTATATTGTTAGTATTAAAAATGGCTAAAATTGTGGGATGAAATAGAGCAGGAGGGAATAGAGCAAAGAAGGCATACAGAACAGAAGTGATGTTTCTGTGATTCTGTGAGGAAATAGCTAAATAGAATAAAATACACAATACTATGACCTTGGAAGTTCTGTTCTGGGAGCAGGAGAAACTCACATGTGGGTGATGGAATCATTTGGCTCCTCTGACTGCCATAGACAATTAACTGCTTTCAGTTCTACCTCTGAATTCTCTCCGTTACTTCTTTTCTCCTGTTCATCTCCCCTGCCTCCAGCCTAGTTCAGCACTATGTCCTTATTGTAGTAGAGTCTGTAATAGACCCAAATCAAAGCTTGTTAAGAAATGTTCACTTCTTAGTCCTTTTTTTCCCACAGTTGTCATCGTGTGCCTTCTTCACAATCCTTCAATAGTAGGCTTACCTTCTGAATGAAGTAGTAACTCCTCACAGCTCTATTTTAGATCCTCAATAACATTGCTAACATAATTTTTGCCTTTTCTCTTGCTATTCATATGTTTATTTTTGTGCTCCTAATTAAACATGACTAATGCCACTATTATTATTATCATCACTAACATTTATTGGTACTATTACTTATCTCTGATGCTACCACCACTGCTGCAATGCCACTATGTATCCTAATGGTGAACATTTATTGAACGGTTAATATGTGCCAAGTACAGTGCTTAGGCACTTTCATTCAATCCAATTGCCAGATAATCACTGATCACCTGCAGTGCACTCTGTGCTACAGTGGTTAGCACAATAAAATAGACAGGGATTTGCCCCTCACGTTCAGGAGCTCACAGCTCCATACTTCTTATGTACATTAATCCTTTCCATAAACTTCTGCAGGTAGGTATGCTTGTAATCAACATTATTTTGCAGATGAGAAAACTGAGGCTGAATTTACATAACTCATGCAAGGACTTAAGGATAAGAGGTGAAGCTTCCAGATCTCTCTGGTTGCAGACCCTCATGCCATTTACTCTGCCCTTCTCAACGTTGTTCCTTCACCTTTCCCTTCATGCCCACTCTTTGGCCACAGATCCTTGGGGCTAGGGATTGTGTCATATTCTTCTGTGTACAATGAGTAGCATCTTTAAAGCTTAATACATGTTTTGTGGTTAAATGAAATAGAAACAAAAAGCCTAGTAACATCAGCCCCTAAGGACCTCAATTACTTGTCAGGTTGCTTTGTACTGAGGAAGAGCCTCTCCAGGAGTGATCAATGTCTCCTCACTGTTTAAAATAGAAGACAATCTGCCTCACCCACAGCGTCTAGTAAAATATTTCATTGATTCATCTGTTCCTGTGCCAGAGAAGCAAGATTAATATTCATTTTAAATTCAACTGATAAGATAGTGTTACCAAATCTCATGTTTATTCTTTTTCCAAATGTGCACTACTGCACTCTACTAATGTTCCATCATGTCCTGCCATAATGCATTAAGGGCAAGATTGGTGACATTTGCTTGGAATCAGACACCTGTTATCAATTTGGAGAGTGGCTTATATATCCTGCTTCAAAATGTCCAGGGGGCCAATGGAGATGAATGAGGCTTTGTTAAAGTCCCTGCTGCTTATGATACAGCTTCTCTTTACTTAGAAAACCATGGAGAAATACTCTGCTAAATATAGTCTTAACACAATCATCATGGAAAGAATCATCTTTAACACAGTCTGAGTTCTCTCATTGTCACCTCTCATAGCACTTTCGCGACACTTCCTTTCATCTTGCATCCTGGCTATCATAGAAATCCCAGTCTCCCCAGTTAAGAGACAGAGAGGCTGAGGATGAGTTCTAACAGTATCAAGTAACACACACAAGTCAACGATAATTCCAGAGCATTCCAAGAATGCAAAAATGTGGGGCAGAATGTGAATTAACCATTCAACAAATATGTATTGAGTATCTCCTGACCAGGAGCAATCTTCTGTGCCAAAAGATTTCTTCTGCCTTTAAGGGCCCTGCAGTCTATGGGGAAAGTCAGACTAGCAGTCAGCTTCCAATATGCTGTGGTAAGTCTTCTGATAAGGAGCACCCCAAACTATAGAGGTGCCCAGAAGGGGTACTTTATTCAGTCTGAGAGCTCAAGAGAGCATTCCAGAGTATTGGTAGCCAGGATATAAGAGTGGGGAGGGTATTCACAGTGAGAGTAAAAGAGCAAAGCACTTGAGAAATGAAAATCAGAGATAAATGATAGAATCAGTATACACAGAGGTTGTATGGAGACTACAAAAATAATCTACTTAAACTATATTTATAATCTTCAATTATTGGCCAGTGGTGCAATTTAATATATTACTGTTGAACTCAGAGATGCCAAACAAACTGTCCTTCATTCAGAATGTGTAACTTAATCTGCTGTAGTGTGCTATTACGGATTAAATTTGGCCACCTGTTCTTTGACACTCCTCCCCTGGAAAAATGTGGTCTACATCTTCTCCCTTTGAATCTGGGTAAGCTCTGTGATTCTCTGACCAATAAATAAAACAGGAAACGACCCTATGGAAACTCATAGACCTGAGCCTCAAGAGATTTGTAGCTTCCATTTTCTATCTCTTGGAACTTCTGCTTTTGGAATCAAGTGTTCCTGCTGTAAGAAAGCCCAAGCCAACTGCTCATGAAGAGACCAATTGGAGGACAAATGGAGACCTTTGACAAGAGCTTCAATTGGTATCCCATTAGCCAGCCAGAACCTACTTGCCAGCCATGTGAGAGAGCCTTCTTGGAAGGGCATCCTCTAGCCCCAGCCAAGCCATCACAGCTAACACTGCCTGGAGTGGATACAAGCCAAACTGTAGATTAATAATTTAAGCCACTGGGTTTGGAGATGATTTGTCATGCAACAATAGATAAATGGAGCTAGCACCTACTTTAAGAACCTGTACATGGTGCTTGGCTAGCAAGGCAGTTTGCATGGATGAGCCCATAGAAACATTAGCATTGCTGCACATCTCCCTCTATCTTGGTGGCTCACATATGAATAAAAGCAGTCATGAAGGAAGATGGGATTGAGAGGTGGATGTCAGAAAATAACTCTGCCAGATGCTGCCTTTCATGTTCTCCATTGTGATCATCTGGACAATAATCCCAGCTGAAATGAACACATGTTCTCAATTAGAACCTATTGATCCTAATTGGGAACATAGCACATGCCAAGCTTGATCTCTACATAATTGCCGTTGAGAGTCTAAGAGATTGTAGTGAGAATGACAGACATGCTCAAGAATTTTAAAAATTTTTTGAAGAGCCATCTTCTGTATATTTGGTCCTGAAAACCAGTGCCACCCAACTCACAAAGCTTACAGGAGGATTAATCAGACTGTGCTTAGGAAGTCCTTGGAATCTAGAGACATAAAAATTACAGACTAATAGAAAATGTTGTTAATATTAACTGACAGTTCCACTATTTTTTTTTTTCAGATGGAGTCTCACTCTGTTACCCAGGCTGGAGTGCAGTGGCGTGATCTCGGCTCACCACAACCTCCACCTCCCGGTTTCAAGCGATTCTCCTGCCTCAGCCTCCAGAGTGCTGGGATTACAGGCGCCCACCATCACGCCCGGCTAATTTTTGTATTTTTAGTCAAGATGAGGTTTCACCATGTTCAGCAGGCTGGTCTCGAACTCCTAATCTCAGGTGATCCACCCACCTCAGCCTCCCAAAGTGCTGGGATTATAGGCATGAGCCACTGCGCCCAGCCAGTACTACTATTTTTAAGTGAAGAAAAGCAAATATAAAAATGTAATAAGCAAATAAACACATATTGCTGATAATTTGGTTTGTTTCTGTGACAATCATTATCCTAGTCACCCAGACTTGAAATCCAAGACTCCTTTTAAAAACAGTTGCAAAAATTGCAGATTCAGTCTTCACATATTTTTGTTTTTGCCTCTGCTCTCATCTCTCCTTCCCCACTGCCACTTACCTACTTCAGTATCTCAACACTTATCCTATCATAAACACCCCTAGTTGATCTCCCTGACTCCAATTTCCTTCCTTCCCAGGTCAACTTCAACAGTTTCTAGATTAGTTTTATTTAATGTCACTCTCCTGCTTAAAAACCTTCAACTGTTTCCTATTGCCTTATAATAAAGTCAAACTCAGAAGAGCATGTCAGGGCTTCTAGGGCAAATCCAGAAATATGAGGCCTAAAGCAAAGCCAAATGCACGATGAATGCCACAGGGCAGGCAGAGAGTGCTCCTGGACCGGGGCAGATTGGCTCTGTGCTGTAATGATGCAATCCGGTGAGAAAATCAGAACTAATCACCCCACCACACACACCAGGCAAAAGGTGGCAAATCCACAGCTTCTGCTAGGATAGTTTTAGCTGAAGGAGAGGCCATGAGAGGTATATGGCTGGAAATCTACCCTGCTGATCATTTAAAGTCAAGTAGATGCAATTTAAAAGAAGGGGAATGAAGGTGGAAATGCACATTGCTCTGGAAGATAATGCTAAACACTCACTGAAATGCTAATGGTATGCAGTGGTATGAAGGCCAGGTCAGTTCAGGAAATGTCTCCCTCCTTCGGTGCTTATCACAGAAGTTTCCAACTGGAGGCTCCTGGGTTGGATTTGAGCTGGATACACTTTTAGATCTGCTATGTAGCATTTACTTTTTACATGGGTGTCATTTTGAAAGTCTGGACTTGTCATCTAAAAAATCCCCAAATTTTTAACTTCCTTAATAGAAGTATCTCAGGAGATACAAACATGAGACCCACATGATCAAAATCCACCAGAGCTGAGTGCTGGCTGCCCTGTTAGGACAGGGCTTGTTACATTCATCAGCTAGTCTGCTTCATTCTTGGTGTGCTTCCCACAAGAAGCACTCATGGTTGTGACTCTCAGTGTATGCTATTTAGTCTTTAAGGCTTTTGAAAAAATTCAACAGCCCTGCATGCTAAAAACGCTCAATAAATTCGGTATTGATGGAACGTATCTCAAAATAATAAGAGCTATTTATGACAAACCCACAGCCAATATCATACTGAATGGGCAAAAACTGGAAAAATTCCCTTTGAAAA
>NW_012109986.1:175138-205013 GCF_000951045.1 Mandrillus leucophaeus | reverse complement strand
TCAAGTGACTCTCCTGCCTCAGCCTCCCGAGTAGCTGAGACAGAGTCTTGCTCTGTCGCCAGGCTGGAGTGTAATGGCGTGATCTTGGCTCACTGCAACCTCTGCCTCCCAGGTTCAAGCGATTCCCTTGCCTCAACCCCCTGAGTAGCTGGGACTACAGGCGCACACCACCATACCTGGTTAATTTTTTGTATTTTAGTAGAGTCAGGGTTTCACCATGTTGGCCAGGATGGTCTTGATCTCCCGACCTTGTGATCTGCCCGCCTTGGCTTCTCAAAGTGCTGGGATTACAGGTGTGAGTCACTGTACCTGGCCTTTTTTGTTTGTTTGTTTTTTGTTTGTTTGAGACAAAGTCTTGTTCTGTCTCCCAGGCTGGAGTACAGTGGCATGATCATAGTTCCCTGCAGCCTTCATCTCCTGGGCTCCAGAAATCCTCCCGCCTCAGACTCCTGAGTACCTAGGATACGAGGGCACACCACCACAGCTGGCTAATCCATAGCTCCTTAAACCTCACCTCTCAGCCCTGTAATAACTGTTTAATCAGCCTAGCTCTGAGCCCATTTTTTTTCCATTTCTTCTTTCACACATACAATGCCTTTTGTTGGTGCCTAAATTGCTATTAGATAGACTCTTTCCTGTTCTCCAGCAGAATTCTGGCTATCCCAGTGTTCCTCCAGCATGGCCTCTACTCATTCTGATTCAACGAGGAATGGGAAAGTTATGCTTTTCATTCTTTCCAGATATTTCTAGACCATTGTGTCATGAGTTACTTTTATGTATTCATTCTCCCAATATTTCATCTGTTAAAATGCAAATTATCCTTTTACACCATGCTATCCCTAACTAATTGGGTGACCTTATGCAATAATTAAAATTTATTGTGACTATATGCTAGCCACTTTAAACACTTAATTACATTAAATCCTCATGATGATGTTATAAGTTACTTATTATTATGTTTTTTATCATAGCTGAGTAAGCTGAGGCTCTAAAAGGTTAGACAGCTTTTCAGTGAAGAGTATCCTAGCCCAGGTACTCTCGGGGTCAAGGTTTTCTCACAAATAAAATGAGAGGATTGTATTGGGAAGTCTCTAAAGTCAGAGGAAACTCTGACTCCATGTCAGCTGGCTGCACCCCGCTCTGCACCCCCATACGAACTGCAGTGGAAACAGCAGAGGCAATACCTAGAACAAGCCAGCCCAGAGAGGCCTCAGGAGCACAGCTCCTTCTCTTCACTTCTAATCTACAGCCTCTTGGTAACATTCTCTTTTGCTTCTTTCTGTTTCTCCCTAGCCCTTGGAGTCACCTATCTTTGTTGATACCTCCTTTGATTTTCCTCTGCCATCTCTTATGCTGTCTTTCAAAATGAGAGCAGATTCTCACTCACATAGCCAGTTGGAAAATGAATAAGAACATTTCATTAAGGAAGGATCTATTTGCACATGTAAATTTGTTCCTGTTACGCCAAAGAATAGACAAATAGTGACTCTGTCTAGTATCATTAGTGCCTGGAAGGAGTGGCTGTTTGTTTTGGTTAAGTCAACGTGTATTTGTCAACTAGGGCTGCCATAATGGAATGCCATGGACTGGGGGGCTTGAACAACAGAAATTTATGTTCTCATAGTTCTTCGCTGGAAGTGCAAGATCAAGATGTTGATAGGGTTGGGTTCTAGTGGGGCCTCTCTCCTTGGCTTACAGATGGCCATCATCTCACTGTGTCCCCATATGGCCTCTCCTCTGTGCACACACATGCTCCTGCTGTCTCTTCCTCTTCTTGTAAAGACACCAGCTCTATTGAATTAGGGCTCTACCCTTATAACCTCATTTAACCTTAATTACCTCCTAATGGCCCTATCTCCAAATTGAGTCACATCGAGGGTTAGGGCTTCAGCATAAGAACTGGGGAGAGAGGAGTGTGCACATTTCAGTCTATAACACAAAGTATAATACTTAGCTCAATGTTTGCTAAGTAAAGAGAAAACGCTGTCTTCTAAGCTTTCATAGATAGGGCTAGAGAATAGAATAGTAAACTGTAGCAATATTAAACAATAAGAGATTTCAACATGTTTCAAAGTCTCAACTTTTAAATTATACAGTATTTTCTATAACCTCTGCAAGTAAATTCTGTAGGTTTCCTAAAAACGTAGTCTGTGTGCATTGTTTAAATTTATGATGCCTAAATTGCCTTAAGGTGAATAAAATTTTTAAATGTATATATAGGAAGAATTATTGATTCTGAAAGAAATTTAATATCCTACGACTGCTACTAAGTTTATTTCCCAGCAAACACATTTATACTTAGATTCACTACTGATACATGCAAAAAAGGCCATTTCCAAGGTTCCTTAATTAAAATATTCTATCAACAGTATTTTTTATCATACGAAATTTTCATTTTATTTCAATAAAGTGTATTTTTTATTGGAAAGAAAAACAAGTTCACTTCAAACATTTTACTTAAGCTTAACATATCTATTTTAAAAGAAGTCTATTTATACGGTGGGTCCTGCAATCTCACCACGGGACAGACAGATCTTTCCTGAGACCAAAGGAGGATACATATATCTAAGCACAGAAATGTGGCCTCTTATGTCTACGTTCAGCTGCCGGTGAATTTTTGCAATGACCCTTGCTTCTCCCAGGTGTTCGCACTGTGTATCTGCCTCCTTGCCCTTTGCTCCTTTCATCTTTTCTGCTGTCCGTGGAAAGCTGAATGCACCTTTGGCCTCGTTTTTCATCCACCTTTCCTCCCATGTCATTGTCTTTTTTTCTTTCCTTGTTGTTCTTTGACTCCTCTCTCACAGGCTCTGGTGCTCAGTGCAATATGGCAGGCACCCCGGTTGGTCAGAACAGTCACTTTCCAATAGGCTATACCAATGCATGTCAATGCTGTACATTACCAGAGGGCAGAATTCGTGTCTGGAATGAGGGTAAATCTATTCTTTTCATGAGTCTCAATTTATGGGTAGCTTCACCAACAAGACCCTTATCTTTACTGGGTCACAAGGATTCCACTTTTGTGTAAACCTTCAGATGAAAATGCTTTTTATCAATACAAACATTATTGGAAGCTACCATATTGCTTTGAGATGAAGTTAAAGAAATGTAAATAATTTTAAATAGAAATAAACGAGGTTGGTGTAGAAAACAATCCCCACCAATTAGTAGCATAATAATTCTTCTTTCCTCTTTGTATTCAAAGAAATGACAACTCAATATAACCTGCTCGCCATAAGCCGATGAGGCTGTTATCTTTAATAATAAAAGTGTCATAGTTTATTTGTGAGTGTAGTGAGGGTTTTCTGTTTTATCCTACTAGAATTAGCAAATAGACTCTTACTGATGTGGTGTTTTTTTGCACAGATTTATTTGAGATTTTGCCCAATCCTACTTTCTCAGAATTCTTAAAAAAAAAAAAAAAGAAAGAAAGAAAAGGTTAGTGAGGTTTTTATCCTGGGATAAAAAATAAAGTTTAAATAACAAAAGCCTATATTATGTTAGCACATTCTCTACTTTACTGAGATGTAAGAACAAAGTCTTTCTAGTAAAACCACTATGGGAAAGTACTAGGTTTAACATGTTTAAGGGACTTATTATCTGCATGACACAGCTCCAAACACTTCACATAAATTAACTCTAATCCACACAATAATCACAGGAGCTAAGTATTATTATGCCTACTTTATAGATGAGAAAACAGAGGCAAATTTATATATACTACATTCCAGAGCCAATATTCACACTTGGATAGTCTGGCTCTAAATTCTTTGTTTCATATAGTGGTTTCTAGATTGCTTCAGACACATATATACTCACATATTAAAAGAAAGACAAGGGGGAGTAATTCACTCACATATTAAAAGAAAGGTGAGGGGGAGTAATTCTGAAACCTGGAAAGTGTAAAGCATATATGCTTTTGAAAGTTTAAGGAGACATCGTTTTGATTAAGACTTCTGCCTTCAAAACAGTGAGCGCTTTAAGGTCCACGGCTACTAAATGTTGTAAGATATGTTTATCTTCAATATAAGAAATGAAATGCAAATCAAGGCTGTGAAATTCCATTTCTTCCTTAGTAAGTTGGCAAAGGATCAGAAGGCTGGGGAAAAATGTTTTGTCACAGGCTTGAGGACACAAGCACTCTCGCTGTGGGTGGGCATGGAAATATATTAATAGAAGGAAGATTGATGCCAGGGAACAGAAGAGCTTTTAAAATGTCCAGCTCCTTTACTCAGTTAATTGCAGAAACTTCCCAAATCAGATTATTACATGAGGACCAAAAGATACACGCCCAAGCATATTTATCCCTGGGATTCTCAGAAATTATCACACAGCTGAAGCAACCTAAATATCTCTCAGTGTGGGACTGGTCGAATAAATGATGGCACATCCACCAATGCAACCATGTAGCCAATAGAAATCATGCTATTAGTCTATGCTTATGCTGAGGAGGTTTGTCCATGTCATGCGGGCGAGTGAGAGGTGCTGTACAGTATGTACGATATTAGTCGATGTGTCACTTTGAACACAGATCTGTATGTGTGAATATGCATGAAGCAAGAGCTAGAAGGCTGTCCACTAATAGGCGAAGAGAAAGTATTTCTTAGTACGGTACTTTTTACAACAGTACTTTTAAGAATAAAATTACACCCCCACCAAGAAGGAAACAAACAAATAACTGGCAAATGTTTGGGAAGCTAAAGGGGCTAATGTCTGTCCGGTTGCTGGGACCTGCTCACCGCGGTCCTCTCTCTGCTCTGATTGCCTCCCCATTGCCATCAGATCTGGGCTCTGGAATCTCCTCCGTTGCCTCCTTAGCCTATCGTTGCCAGCTGGCTAAGCCTGTGGACTTGATTATTTACCCAGTTCTATCTGAGACAACCTCTAGGGCCCCAGACCCAGCTGCCTCCCAGGCCTCAGACCCCAGTGGGACTCCAGTTTATTTCCCAAGAGCTCATAGAACATTTACTGGGGCCTTGGGGGTGTGAGTTGAAAAGGCAGAAGAAATTGCTCTTTCGTTAAAGAAGAATGAGTCAAATCAAATATACAATTTCTGTGCAGTGCCTAGAAGGGTGTCTACAGAGAGATGCATGATTAATTCCAGTGCACTGTATCTCAGCAAAGCTCCACTCACCTAGGCTGCCTCACCTTGGTGCATTTCCTTCATCCTCCTTGGCACATGCATATTTATCCATCTCTCATGTAGTGCTTAATATGTGCTAGGACCAGGAACTTAATTTTTAAATAATTCCTTATTTTGATATAACTTCAGAGGTGCAGGAAAGTTGCGAGAATAGCACAAAGTATCTCTGGATGTCCCTCATCCAGACTTCCCAAATGTTCATATTTTACTTATAGTTGCTTTACTTTCTCTGCCTCTGTCTCTCAGAATAAGTTGCAGATAGAATATTCTTTTATTTCTAAATACTTCAGGCATATTTCCTAAACACAAGAATTAATTTACATAAGCATAGTATGATTATCAAAATCAGGGAATTAAAATTATGATAACACTACTATTTAATGCAGACCTTATTTAGAAAATGCCAATTATCACAATAATATCTTTAATAGCAAAAGAAAATTCAAGAACGTTTATTGCATTCAGTTGTTATGTATCTTTAGTTCTCCTTAATCTTAGATATTTCCTGTATCTTTCTATTTTATTTCGTGATATTGACATTTATGAAGAGTACAGACGTGGTATCTTGTAGGGTGTTTTACCTATGTTTCCTTATATTTAGATGAGGGCTATGTGTTTTTGAGTCAGACACATATAACCTTCAGTTTTATAGATCCTCATAATAACGATTGCTATCATTTTACAGATGAGGACTTAGAGATACAGCGAAGCAACTTCCCCACGGTCATGTAAATTACGATTGGCAGAACCAAGGTTCACACGTTGGGCATCATTCCAGAGTCCAGGGTCTTGACTCTTCACCATTGCTTTTTCACATGGGCAGGAGATTGAAGTTATTGTATAATTAATATGTAATTATTATGTGCCAGAACCTCTCTTTGTGGCTTTCACATTTGGTGTATGACTTAATCTGAATACCACCCCACAAGAAGGTAGTGGAGTGGATATTTCTATTTATAGTGGAGTGGATATTACCTTCTTGTGGGGTGATATTTAAGATTTAGAGCCAAGGCCCCACCCCAGGCCAATCAAATAAAAATCTCTGGGGCTGAGTTCCAGTATCTATGCCTCGCTTGATTTTTTTTAAGCACCCAGGTGAGTGTAATACGCATCAAGGTTGTGAGTAACTTATAGGGTTATAAACCTGTGGTTCCTGGTAACTTCTTAGGAATTTGGCTAAAATAATATTGTTACTATGGTTTTCCCTTTCAGAGAATGTCCACGTGGAAATGGTATTTTAAATCAGCCCTTCCGGTAACAACAGGAACATTCCGTTTCATAATCTTTACATTGGTTCTTTCCCATGCAGTCTACAGTCAAAATCAGTCCAAAATCCAGCAATATCACTAAGCTCTTCATTCACTCTCAGAATTTCTTGTGTATAGGTTGATGTCCACTAGCAGATTGTGACCCTCTATGAGATCAGAGACTATATCTCATCTCCTAGTGCCCCCAAATCAGCTATAGCAATACTTCATAATAGTAGGCACTCAGTAAGTGCTTGCCAAATGACTCCATTTTTATTTTCCCTTTTGCCCATTCCAACCCTTGAAGGATTTTGTTGTAATTACCTTGAAATCAGTGTTTAACCTCGAAAGTTTTAGTATCAAACGCAAGGTTGAAGATTTCACTGTGTACTTTCCTTCTGTATTATTTTTAGCAATAGAACATATGATATGTCCTGCATGAATCCCCAGAGGCCTCAATGTCAATGAATCTTTCTCCTAAAATATATGTGTTTATCCCTAATCTTTGTCTTGTTTCTAAACAATGCCTTCCAAAACGTGTAAAGAACAAATTTAAAGACATTGTAGACAACCTTGAAAAAAGCTCATAATGGGACTTTAAGACTTCTATCTATCAGGTCTATTTTGTCCACATATTAATCTGCTCCTCTACCTCTGTAACACTCTAATGGGTTGACCAGTTATCATTTCTCCTTAAATTACTTTGCCTTTTTTTTGTCTCCATGTTAGACAAATTGCCCACTCACCAGGCTAGAATGACTGAAGAGGTCTACTAGGACATTTCTAGTGATGAAACTTACATTGGCTAATCCCCTGGCCTGTAACGAAGAGGGTTTTCCTTTGGCTTATAGGTCCTCACCTTGCCCTTGAGTGCCTTCTAGTTCTCAGGATGTGGTTAGCTAGCCCTGATGATTCATATGTAGTTTGTCAATCAGGTCTAGAGTATGCTGGGGTTTTTTTTGTTTTTTGTTTTAAAAACAAAACTTTTTGATCTAGTCACTTATAAGACCTCTGCTTTGAAAGACAATTTTGTAGCAGAAATATCCCCAAAATTGTCCTTACTAGGGAGAAAATAATACTTTAAGCCCTCTCACCACATTTCCCCCTGGACTTTACTTCTTTAACAGTGAATATCAAGATGTGGCCTCGATTCTCTAGCCAGAGTGCTAACACTGATTACCTTAACAAAGTTTTTATTTTTGTTTTGGAAGTTCATAAATTCCTTAAAGTATTTCTTAGTTTATTTTTGCCTGATGATTTTTCATCCTTAGACATGGCTTACTTTGGGGGTCTCTTCTCTTCATGGAAGACATCTTTCCATTTTTCCAGTGATGTTTGTTCCTTGCCAAGGCCTCCTTATTCTCCCAGTCGATGTAAGGAAGCATTTCCAGAATCGGAATGTTGAAAGATACTTTGTTTTTTTTATAAATGCAACATTCAAATAGGCTTAGGAAAAATATATCTGGCAGCTACATAAAATTCAACTTTCTTGAGGGAGGCTTCCTGGGGCCTTTGAGATGCAAACCTACTTTGTGAGTCTCTGAAAAATATAATTGATTTCACATGCCCCAAACTTGTTTGATTTTGAAACTCTTTTTCCTCCTGTCTTGCTCTGCCACAAAGAAGTAATAAGGACCACTGAAGAAGGAACTATCATTGTAAAAGACTGATAACAGAATTTTGGTTAGAGCTCACGGATCCTCTGATCTTTGACACTTACCTGAGGTTCCCAATGAGGTATTCTTTTAAAGCTGCTAAGATTTGTGTTTATTATTGTCTCTTAAAAATGTCTTTTGCATTTTTTAGCTAAATAATGCTAAAGAAGTTTTGGTATAAGTAGTAGGCAGAATTATCCCCCTTCCTCGGAAGATGTCCATGTTCTAATTTCTGGAACCTATGACTATGTTAGGTTACAGGGCAAAGAGGAGTTAACGTTACAGATGGAATTAAAGTTGCTAATCAGCTGACCTTAAGGTAGGAATATTATCCTAGATTATTCAGGTGAGGCAGTGCAACCACAGGGATCCTTACAATGGAAAAGAAAGTCAGAGAGAGACTGGAGGACCACGTGAGTATGGAAAAATGGTCGGAGAGATGCACATTGCCGTCTTCGAAGATGGGGGAAGGAGACAAGAGCCCAGGGATCTGGGCAGCCTCTAGAAGCCAGAAAAGGCAAGAAAATTAATTCTCCTCTAGAACCTCCAAAAAGGACTGTGGCTCTGCTGACTCAACTGGAGCCCAGTGAAGTCCTTTTCAGACTTCTCTAGAATCATGAAATTATAAATTTGTATTGGTTAAACCCCTAAGTTTGTAGAAATTTGTTGTAGCAGCAATAGAATACTAATAAAGTAGTAAACATGAGTGCAAACTAATAAGTTTTTTTTTTTTTAATCAGAAAATTAAATACTGTAGTCCCAGCTACTCGTGAAACTGAGGCAGGAGGATTGCTTGAGCCTAGGAGTTCGTGGTTAGCTTGGGCAACATAGCAAAACCCAGTTTCTAAACAAACAAACAAAAACCAAAGAAACAAAAAAAGGAATAAAATTCAATGGATATTGTCATTTTGGAATTCTTCTCTGGTACTCATTATATGGCTCTATGAGTTGGGGCAGGTTACTTAAACTTTCCGAGCCTTAAGTTTTTGTTTTTAATGTAAAATGAAAATAAAAGTAATTCCTTCATGGAGTTACCCTACAGATTATGTAAGGTCATCTCTGTAAACCAACATCGAGAAAATTTTATTCTCTTAACAGATAGAACAATATTTCTTACAAGGAAGAGACTAACTTTGTTTTGGAAATGCTTTTACAGGGAAGACAAAAGGAAAGCATTCCGGAGTGAGAGGGTGACCCAAAAAATGTGATGGAGAGAAAGAAATAAAGATACTGTATAGTGGGTTAAAAAAAAAAAAAAAACTTAGTGAAGTTTGCAGAATTCTAAAATGGATGATGAGAGTTGGTGTTTTGTGAAAATCGGTAAACAGGCAGATTTCTGTGTGGTTGATGCTGGGTTGGGTGAAGCAAAGACAGTACACACGCCTGCAGGGGTATGGGCAGAGGAGCCCCTGAGACTGTTAGGCCACAGGACTGCCCAAAAGTTTGAGAGGGTATTAACTATGCTTAAACTGTGTGGGACTTAAAGTGGATAGAGTATCAAAGAAATTTCAACTGCAGCTTAAGGAGCAGGCTCAGCACAGTTGACATCTGAGTGAAGCATATGAAGTTCTTTGTATAGTCCCAGCCACAGATTATTATTATCTTTTTTTTTTTTTTTTTTTTTTTTTTGAGATGGAGTCACTCTGTCACCCAGGCTGGAGTGCAGTGGCACGATCTCGCTCACTGCAACCTCTGCCTCCCGGGTTCAAGCAATTCTCCTGCCTTAGCCTCCCGAGTAGCTGGGATTACAGGTGTGCACCACTGCACCTGGCTACTTTTTGTATTTTTGGTAGAGAAGAGGTTTCACCATGTTGGCCAGGCTGGTCTTGAACTCCTGACCTCAGGTGATCCACCCACCTCGGCCTCCCAAAATGCTGGAATTACAAGTGTGAGCCACCACATTCAGCCAGATTATTACTATTACAGTGTTCATTGATACACAGTAGCCTGTCCACTTATGTGTCTATTAACCATACACCATTTCTGGTCCATTTCTCACCATCACGTCTAATAGGCTTTCTTTTCCAGTGAGTTCAAAAATCACTTTAACAGGAAGGAATCATATGTAAAATCCATTTGTTTATGTAAAGCCTATTTGATGTACCTTCACAACCCCTTGGATGATTGAAAGCCCCTGTTATCACTCACAGACCAAGCTGGTGTTTTTGAAAGGTAGTAAACTTCATTCTGTTGACATAAAGCCATGAGATGAAGGTCCTAGGAGATCAAACTCTCTGGAACCTGGACAGGTTGTGAGCAGTGTTTGCTTCTGTGACTGCAGCTTGGCTCTAATGATTGGGAGACAGGTGCAGAGCTGCTTAATGGCCATGTCAGGCTGGGTATGCCCAGAGCAGCCCTGGCACCTCCCTCCAGCCTCTAATGAACAGTGCTGTGGGGCAGGCACTGGTGATTCATTGGGCTCCTGTCTCATTAGAATGTCAACCAAAGCTCAGCTGCCTCAAGCCCCTTGTGGAAGTAGGCAGTT
Source organism: Mandrillus leucophaeus (assembly GCF_000951045.1). Taxonomy (NCBI): domain Eukaryota; kingdom Metazoa; phylum Chordata; class Mammalia; order Primates; family Cercopithecidae; genus Mandrillus; species Mandrillus leucophaeus. The sequence continues at coordinate 194,486 of NW_012109986.1, read as the reverse complement.
TATAATTATAACTAAATACAATCACAAAAGGTTAGTGCATATAAACTAACTCTTCTTTCTCTGAATGAAATGGGCTTTACTCTTTCTAATACATATGTCATTTAGTACCAAGTTCAAGTACGCAAGAAATCTGACAATTTTTTTTTCTATAACTGGACTTAACTTCTATTTTGAGCCCACATTCTTTCAAGGTCTAAACATTTTCCCTAGAGTTGCATCTAAATTATGAGGTGTCTAGAATAGTAGTGACACATGGAGAGGAATGTTTGCTTATCAAATGTTGTCACTGCTCCACACCGGGGCATCCTCTGAGGTGTTTTCATTCCTGTCTTGTCTTCAGGCATTGACCTATGCAAGTCCTTGTCCCAACAGCAAGGCTTTCAAGTGTGCCAATAATCTGTGCTATGAATGTCTGTCTTTATAAATATGCTACTGCTCTCCTCACCCCCATCCAAGGCTCATATATAATGAGACAATCTGAGGTTGATCCAACCCATCTGCCTAGGTACCTCATGCAACAGACACTGTTCACCCTGTTTGTGTAATAGTTTGGATTATAGGTTAAGTAATTGAAACTGATTCTGGCTATTGAACAGAAAAGGGATATACAGGTTGAGTGTCCCTAATTTGAAAATCCAACATCTCAACTGTTCCACAATACAAAACTATGTGAGCATCGACAGGATGCCAGAGGTAGACAATTCCATACATAAGTACTTAATACAAACTTTGCTTCACGCAAAAAGTAATTTAAAATGCTCTATAAAATTACCTTCAGGCTATGTGTGTAAGGTATATATGAAACATAAATGAATTTCAAGTTAAGAGTTGGGTTCCATCCCCAAGATGTCTCATTATATATGTGCAAATATTCCAAAATCAAAAAATCCCCAATCTGAAACCCTTCTGGTCCCAAATATTTCATAAACCTGTATCAGAAGTTTAGCAAGTGGCACACAGAATTAATGGGTAACATGAAGAAGCACATGAAGGAAAATTGGCCAGATCTGGGGAGGTGAGGCAGCAAGCCCCACAGTCACAGAGACTTGCTGTGGAAGGATCAGACTGGCTATGGCTAGATCACGCGCTCTTGTATTGTCAACAAAATGGGATTATCTCTCACTTTACCTTCTGTAAAGGGAGAGGAGGAACTACTACTCTCCAAATGTACACAGTCTTGGGTATTTCCCCCAAAGCGGAAGGAAGTTTATATGCTGGACTGAAAAAAATATGGTCCACTCTATACACCATGCTATGGGTGGGATAGCTCCAGGAATCACATGGTTCTACCCAGGTATCAAGCCCTGGGCCCTGGCTCTCAGGCCACAAACTTGAGGGCAGAAGTCTGGACTGATACTCATGAGACGACCTTGAAGAATCTACACAAACCCTTATGGAAAGTGGGGAGCATGATTACTGGTAAAAACCAATAACAGTGTGCATATGACACAGAGAACTGGTGGCCATTTAAAAGTCATGAATAGGACAAGAAAGCAACACTAGTGACCTGCCGAGACAGATGGCTAAGAAATGGAGAAATATCCTGACATCTTATCACATGCCAGTAATGGTTTGAGACAAAGATGACCAGAGGCCTCCCCTACCCCAGCACCTCAGTACCATTGAAGTCCTGCCCTAGGAACCTAGAAGGAACACTAAGGAAAGGAGAGAGACCCTGGAATGACTGAGATGTTTCTGTTCCCCAGTGAGACAGGACATCAAAATAAAAATTAACTCCAGTTAAAAAAAAACAAACAAACAAAAAGAAAGAAAATTGCATTTATTTTACCCGCTAGAATTTGTAAACAGAATGTCAAAATTAATTATTGAATTGTGCCGATTCAAAAGGTAACTGCTAAAAAGAAAAGTGAAAGGCAGCAATTCTGTCTACCTGTTGACTAGGAAAGGAGAGGAGCATAATTCATGGAATGTAGTCATTATGGAACCCTGTGGGACGACAGAACCAAGAGACGGAAGGTGAATTTTCAGTCTCTGACAGAGGCAGACCAGTTCTGATCAGGGAAGAGGGTTTGACGGACACCGACGCAGTGCTAAAATGCAGATGATACAGACAGAGCACTTCATCAAATCCAGAGTCGCGAATTAACCTTTACAAAATGAATGGCTTTTTCAGTGCTGAATAAAAGTCCCAGTGAAACAGAAGAGAGAAATGCTGGAACCATGCTCTAAATCTGTGTAAGATGGTGACCTTTGAATTCTAATTGCTTGCAGCTATCTTAATATGACGTTTGGCATTTTTTAACCTTGCATGTGATAAAATAACAAATTCTTAGAAAAAAATGCTGAGGTTAATAAGCTTCCCCCCAACAAAACTAGACTCCCTCTAGCTGAATAATATAAAAATCAAGACTATACTTTGGCTGCTTGACTTCCACCATGATATAGATTTTAAATTGGTAAATGGTTCTGGACTATGAAAATGGCTTGTTAAAAGGGCATTCATTACTATTTCTTTATTCATGAGACCAGAGTTATGATAGAGTAAATTTACCAGCTTTCTGTCATTACCAAAACCTTAAATAAGAAAGCATGAGAAACAGTGACACGTAGAAGCAGCAAAGGACTAGGAGTCAGATCTCCCAGGGTCAAGAGCTGAATATACTATTCATATCAGCATGTTCTTAATCTGTCTGAGTCTCCATTTCTTGCTCTCTAAAATAAAATGCTTGCCAAGATTATCTCACCGGATTGTCTATGTGGATCAAACTAGACAATGCTTGTTTAAAATATCAGCTGTATCAACTCCACATAAGGAATTAAATCTATAATAACTTAGAATTCATGGCTTAGTAACAAGGGCGCAGATTTAAAGTGTAGCTTTCCATCTTAGCTGTGTCAACTCTCTGACTCTCACTTCCCTTATGTATATAACGGGAATAATAATCACTACACTGTAGAGTTGTTGGTGAATGTTGGAAATATAAAGTGAGACTACTTCACAAGCTCGCGTTTACCAAATAAATGCATAAATATCCTTGAGTTACCACATAATATTTTCCTGTTGTATGCAAGGTGTTTCTTCTAATGCATCACTATGTGCTTAGGGCTTGTTTGTGGGATAGACAAATTATCATGCGAAGACTCTGGAGTAGACAATAACAAGTCAAACTGAAAAGATGGCTCTGTGGGGTAAGAAGGTGATGGGTGATCCCTGCATACAAACTCGGCTTGTATTTTAGGGAAATAGCTTACAATGGAAACATACTTAAACATACTTTTCATCTTAAAAATCTTTGGTTTGGGCCAGGCGTGGTGGCTCATGTCTGTAATCCCAGCACTTTGGGAGGTGGAGGCGGATGGGTCACGAGGTCAAGAGATCAAGACCATCCTGGCCAACATGGTGAAACCCTGTCTCTACTAAAAATACAAAAATCATCTCAGCCCCAAAACTTCCGGAACTGATAAGCAACTTCAGCAAAGTCTCAGGATACAAAATCAATGTGCAAAAATCACAAGCATTCCTTTACACCAACAATAGGCAAGCAGAGAGCCAAATGAACTCCCATTCACAATTGCTACAAAGAGAATAAAATACCTAGGAATACAGGTAACCAGGGATGTAAAGGACTTCTTCAAGGAGAACTACAAACCACTGCTCAGGGAAATAAGAGACGACACAAACAAATGGAAAAATATTCCATCCTCATGGATAGGAAGAATCAATATAGTGAAAATAGCCATACTGCCCAAAGTAGTTTATAGATTCAATGCTACTCCCATCCAACTACCATTGACATTCTTCACAGAATTAGAAAAAAACTATTTTAAATTTCATATGGAATCAAAGAAGACCCTGTATAGCCAAGACAATCCTAAGCAAAAAGAACAAAACTGGAGGCATCATGCTACCTGACTTCAAACTATACTACAAGGCCACAGTACCCAAAACAGCATGGTACTGGTACTGAAATAGACATGTAGACCAATGCAGCAGAAGAGAAACCTAAGAAATAACACCACACCACACACCTACAACCATCCTTTTTTTGACAAACCTGAAAAATATAAGCAACGGGGAAAGGATTTCCTATTCAGTTAATGGTGCTGGGAAAACTGGCTAGCCATATGCAGAAAACTGAAACTGGACCCCTTCCTTACATCTTATACAAAAATTAACCCAAGATAGATTAAAGACTTAAATGTGAAACCAAAAACCATAAAAATCCTAGGAAAAAACCTAAGCAATACCATTCAGGACATAGGCATGGGTGAAGACTTCATGACAAAAATGCCAAGAGCAATTGCAACAAAAGCCAGAATTGACAAATGGAACCTAATTAAACTAAAGAGCTTCTACACAGCAAAAGAAACTATCATCAGAGTGAACTGGAAACCTACAGAATGGGAGAAAATTTTTGCAATCTACCCATCTGACAAGGGTCTAATATCCATAATTTACAAGGAAGTTAAACATATTTACAAGAAAAAATCCCATCAAAAAATGGGCAGAGACATCTCTCAAAAGAAGACATTTACATGGCCAACAACCATATGAAAAGAAGCTCAACATCACTAATTATCAGAGAAATGCAAATCAAAACTACAATGAGATGTCATCTCATGACAGTCAGAATGGCGATTACTAAAAAGTCAGGAAATGACAGTTGCTGGCCAGGCTGTGGAGAAATAGGAATACTTTTACACTGTTGGCGGGAATGTAAATTAGTTCAAGCATCGCAGAAGACAATGTGGCGACTTCTGAAGGATGTGGAGCCAGAAATACCATTTGACCCAGCAATCCCATTACTGGGTATGTATCCAAAGGATTATAAATCAATAAATCACTCCACTATAAAGACACATGCACACGTATGTTTATTGCTATTTACAATAGCAAAGACATGGAACCAATCCAAATTTTCATCAGTGATAGACTGGATAAAGAAAATGTGGTACATATACACTGTGGAATACTATGCAACCATAAAAAGGAATGAGATCATGTCCTTTGCAGGGACATGGATGAAGCTGGAAGCCATTATCCTCAGCAAACTAACACAGGAGCAGAAAACCAAACACCACATGTTCTCACTCATACGTGGGAGTTGAACATTGAGAACACATGGACACAGGGAGGGGAACATCACACACTGGGGCCTGTTGGAGGGTTGAGGGGTGAGGGCAGGGAACTTAGAGGACAGGTCAAAAGGTAAAGCAAACCACCATGGCACACATATACCTATGTAACAAGCCTGCACATTCTGCACGTGTAGCCAGTTTTTTGTTTGTTTGTTTGTTGTTGTTGTTTTTAGAAGAAATAAAGAAAATGAAAGGATCTTTTTTTGCAGGTTGGTGTTTTTGCCTTGTTGTTCTAATTAAAAGAAAAACAAAGGAAGCCTGAATAGGGACAAATACAGAGCACCAAAAAGGGTAAATATGAGGGAAAAGATTACAAATTGTTTAAAATTATTACATCAAAATTATTTTAAAAATTTAAAACTTTATCCAAATGCAAACACATATATATACAGGTATTTATTTTTAAGAGATTATTTACAGTTTAAAGGAATATTATTAATATATCTTGAGTTTTACAATATAGATAGATGTAAACTATAAAACAAAAAGCAAAAAGGGCACAAAAGGGATATATGGAATTGAATTGCTGAGAGAGTCTGAATTTTTTGTGAAGTGGTATAAAATTATTTGGACATAGACTGTGAAAAGCTAAAGCTGCACACTGTAGTCTCTACAGCAACCAGTAAATAAATAAAGTAACGCAAAATGTTATATCTAGAAATTCCATAGAATATATAAAATGGGATATTAAAAATATTTCACTGGCCCTAAAGAAGGCAGAAGAGAGAGAATAAAAGAACACAGAACACTTGGAACAAATCTATATGAAATATACCAATGATATCAATAATTGGATTAAGTGTGAGTGGATTAAACTATAAAGGATTCTGCGAATATAAGCTTCGCTAATGGTGAAAATAGCAGCTAAGTTTTTTTATGTTTATCACGTGCCAGACATTCTACTAATCCAATTAAGTGTTTTATTTTGTTTAATCCTCACAAGAACTCTGAGGTCTAAGCATTATTTGTATCCACATTTCGTACATGCGAAAACTCAGATTAAGTAGAGTCATTTTTCCAGTGTTACACAGCTTAAAAGGCAGGGTCCAAACCCAGAAAATATGACTGCTGAGATTATACCACTTACTTATTCTGAATGTGTTGTTGATAATGGATAATGGTGATGATGATGATGATGATGATGATGCTAATGATGATAAAAAGAGTAATTACTGCCAGGCTGTCCCTTTGGTGCTTGATAACTCATGAAAGGTGAAATATTTGGCACAGTGATTCTTATTCTAGGAAGGAGATTTGACTTGAGGCCCATAATAAAAATATAAGGTGTTTAGTAAATATATTTCATAATGCAGTATATACCAGTATGTGTATGTGTGTGTGTGTGTGTGTGTGTGTCTTGGTTTGATTTATAATCTTTGTACTTAGGGGTGCTGAAAAATGATACACATTCAGTAGAAACCATATTCTGAGTTTACATATAAGCATTCAGTTTATCACTTTCAGCATAGTATTTAATAAGTTACATGATATATTCGTGTATTATAAAATAGGTTTGTATTAGATGATGTTGCCTAACTGTAGGCTAATATAAGTGTTCTGAGCAAGTTTAAGGTAGGCTAAGATAAGCTATGATGTTTGAGATATATATATATATACACACACATTGATCTTAATTCCACCTCTTCAGGATCAGAATAATACTGGATTGTATACTTGAAATTTGCTAACAGAGTAGATCTTAAATGTTCTCACCACACACACACATACACACAAACACACACACAATAACTACGTAAGGTAATTGATATGTTAATTATATGAATTAGCGTGATTTAGGCAAGCATCTCATAATGTATCAATATCAGAACATCATAATGCACATTCAATATATACAACTTGTGTTTGTTAATTACACCATGATAAACTGGTTAAAAAGGAAAAAATTGTTGACCTAGAATTTTATATCCAATAAAATCAAGTTGAAAAGCTAAGGCAAAATAAACAATTTCATTCAGAAAAACAATGAAATAATACATTGCCAGAAAAACTGGCAATGAGTATATATTATAATATATAATTTATATCTGATACATATTATATATATTACATAGTGATATATATCTGATGCATATGCTATATATCTGATATACTATATATCTTATATATCATGATATATCACATATAATATATACTATATAAAATTATATACATCATGATATATAACATATGATATATATATTTATATGATATATTACATTATATATTATATATAATAGATATAATATATATCATGATATACATGATATAATATACAAGATATATATTATATATTATTATATTTAATATATTTAATATATTTAATATATAATATATTATTGTATTGTGTATAATATAGATCATGACATATATATCTGATACATTATATATATATATAAAATGATATATATATCTCAATTTCACCTATTCAGAATCTGACACAGGCTAAGATACAATGCTACATACTAATAACTGTGAAGAAAGGGTTTTGCTAGAAGAATAGGTAAATGGCTCAGAGGCTTCTTTGGTTTCCTTTTCTGAGACATAGAGACATTGCTGCACATGTACCAGAATCACTGTCTGGGCTCTGTCCCTGTTCCATGGAGTCTGGTTCTAATTTTGTTGTAGCCTTTCAGTCACTGCTGCAGCTTTAAACCTTCTCTCCTGGGTTCAGCAAGACTGTGGGCTCTAGCCAGGCTGTCATCAGAGATGAAGGAGAAGCAGGCCTGGGTGTATGGCTCTGAGCTTTCCTGTGTACATGAGGGCTAGGTGGGAAGGGTAAGTTCAAAATGAGTTGTCAAAGGCAGTAAGTAAAAAGAAATGTGAACAACAGAACACTTGTAGATATAGGGAAGAAGTGAGGAAAGTTCGGACATCAGATTCCTCTCAGGGACAGGAGAAAGGGGAATTCGCTATTCGGGTTCTTTAGAGAAACAGAAATAACAGCCAATTTTACGTGTGTGTGTATATGTAGGGAGAAATTTATTTTAAAGAATTGGCTCTTATGACTCTAGAGGCTGAGAAGTCGCAAGATGTGCAGTTAGCAAGCTGGAGACCCAGGAGAGCTGATAGTGTTGTTCCAGTCTAAAGGCCGGCAGTCTTGCAACTGAAGAAGAGCCAGTGTCTCGGTCTAATCCAAAAGTAGGAAAAAAATAATGTCCTAGCTCACAAAGTCAGGTGGGAGTTCTCTCTTACTCAACTTTTTGTTCTTTTCAAGCCTTAAACTAATTGGATAAGCCCCACCCATCCACATTAGGGAGGCCAATCAGCATGACTCAGTGTACTGACACAAATATTAATCTCATTCAAAATACCCTCACAAACACATTCAGAATAATGTTTGATCAAATATCTGAGCATCCTGCAGCCCAGTCAAGTTGACACAGAAAATTAACCATCACAGGGAGGAAAATTTTTGATGCCCTTGTGACTTCGTCCTCAAATGAGAAAGTGAGGAAAGTTTGAAGTCATGTCTCCTAGACCTATATGGTTCTCTTGGTATTTTTTTTTTTAATTTTTTGAGTCAGGTTCTTGCAGTTGTCATCACAGCTCACTAGCTCACTGCAGCCTTGACTTCTTTGGCTCAAGTGATCCTCCCACCTCAGCCTCCCAAGTAGCTGGGACTGTAGACATGTGCCACCACATCTGGCTAATTTTTAAATTTTTTGTAGAGATGGGGTCTTACCATCTTGCCCAGATTGTTATTGAACTCCTGGGCTCAAGCAATCCTCCTACCTCAGCCTTCCAAAGTGCTGGGATTACAAGCATGAGTCACGATGCCCAGCTTCTCTTAGCATTTTTATTAGTAACTCTGATTTACACAAATGAAGATATTAGATACACATAAATTATGAAGCATACTCACCCCCCCCAACAAATAACAAGTGTAAATGTCAACTCACTTCTAGATATGCATTACTAAGCTCCTAATGTCATACTGTCACCTCTCTCCAAGGTAACTCCATGGACAGTCATGAGACACCATAGGGTCTCCTTCTTGTACCACTGAGTGGTAAATGTGCCTACTCACATGATTTTATTGATCAAAGCTAGCCTCAGTGATCTATTAATAAATGTAAAGTGTTGGAACAATGCTAGGCTACAGAGTCAACACTTTCTAAATGCTTACTCTTACTATCATTATTTTGCTTTAACACAAATATCAGGCAGAGGAAAAAGGTCCTTGCCAAGGGTCTTTATCCAAGATCTACATTTCTCCACAGAGGAAAGACTGTCAGAAAATATGTAATGTGCCCTTATTTCAGGTAGCTATGTGGTGGGGGTGGCTGGGAAGAGAGGAAGACCATATTGTGAAGATATCTGCAGTAGTAGTGCACAGTTTCACAGGAAAGCTATGAGGATTAAGAGCAATGTGCTCTGCCACCTTTGTGCAGTTAGTGCAGGTTTTCAGAGCAGCACACAAGCTGGGGACCAGACACTCAATAAAATATTTGCTGGAAAAAAAAAATGAATGAGTTGAATTTTGGAAACTCCCAAAGTGTAAATTGCAAGCGTTTAATATTTCTTACTTTCTCCCACACTCGTCATGTCAATTCAAACTTAAGGCACTTGGAGCTTTGAGAAGGGATCCAGGAGTTTGAAATGTAGGTGCATTAAGAATTATATTTAAGTACTGAGATAAGAGAGTCAGGGCTGATTTTCCTGCAACAGTGAAAATGTCCATCATATCATATTTGTGATACACAAATATGTGGGTAAGCCAGAATACCTGAAGATTCTCTGGTTCTGAAATGTTGCTGCTAAGCGATGCCACTTTCTTTTCCCTATGTGATTTTAGAAGTCTTTTCCCCATTCTCATTTCATCTCACAAATACCTCTGAAAGTTACAAGGAGAGACTTCGTTAGAAAATACCTTTCTCAAACGGTGATAGTATAATAAGTTGCCTTATATTTTCACCCCTTTATAATTTTTAGAGCAGAATTTTCCAAATGAAGTCGTGAAAACATTCATGAAAGACTGAATTGAAATTATTTCTGAAATGGATAGACAAGCTAAGTATTAGAACACTTATCAGTTATCTTTTGCCTTGTAACACAGCATCTCACTTACTCAGCACATAAGCGTGCAGCTCAGTACCTTGGGGCTGAGCTCAACTGGGCAATTCTTCTGCTCTGGGCCTGGCCTGGCTGTTCCTGAGTTTATTGATGACACTGATGAGTTGTCTAGAGTTGGCTGGTTTATGAAGGCTTCGGATGGGATGGCTGGGATGATAAGGGCCTCTCTCTATGTGGTCTCTCATTTTACAGGAGTTTATTCTAGGCTTATTCACGTGAGAGTCATGGAGTTCCAAGAGAAACAAGTAAGGGATCCCCAATCCACAAGCCCTTTTCAAGTCTCTACTTGAATCATACTTGCTACCATCCCAGCTCAGAATCAGTCTGGAAAAGACTACCTAAGGGTGTGGATACGGGGAGATGTGAACAAATCGGGGGCCATTACTGCAATACCCTGTTTCAAAATGTGGTCTAAGACATATGGAGAGCCAGAAGGCCCAGGTTCATCACTGCGAAGGCTTCCCATCAGAAGCAGAATTATGACACAGGAGCCTGTCCTTCCAGGGACTCAAATATGCCTGTTTCTGCACATCCACCCCCACAGCCCCCTTTCCGCCCCTCCACTCCTGAGACTCCACTCCTGAGTCTCTCCTGAGTCAGCTTCGTCGCTGTCTGCTTTCAGATATTTTTCTATTCAGGCAGCCCTGCAAGTGCCTGGCAAGGATGACAAATGAGCTTGACTTCCGAAGCGACGTGACTGTCCACAAACACAGCCTGGAGCATGCACAATGCAGCGGCTTCCACCGCACAATGCAAATGCCAGAATGTGCTGTGGGGTTGGACTGAGGTCACTGCTGCAGAAACAAAATGCAGTTTGAGATTAGCATTCTAGGCTATAGATAGCTTTGCTTAATTAGAGGAATAAGCAAATAGGTACCCTGAGGAGCTTCTGGATTGTCTCAAAAGACGAAAATGTATAAGTGAACTAGTTGCACGTAATTAAATAAAATTCACTGTGATCTGGCTGTCTGGTTTAGTTCACTCAATTTGTATATAAGTAATCAAAGAACCATAAAGAGAAACAGAAGCATGGGTTGTCATTATAATTCTGATCAGTGACTTTGATCAAGGAAAGCTTTTTTACCAAACGGACACTGAGCTTCTGATTACCTATAGATTTATTTACAGGGAGAAATGAACTCTCATTAGTCTCATCACAATCTTGCTAGATTAAAAAATCAACTAATCAATGAAAAGTGCTGGTTACACACGGTATAGTAGAGATAAAATAAAATTACATAGACCTTTTTCTCAAAGATCTGACACGTAAGCAGATCACGTTGGTATAAAACGAGTAAACAGGAATAATACTGAAAGCAACAATAATAAAATGCAATATTCAACACTGACTAGATACTAGGACTGTACCAGATACTTTACATATATTATCTAGTTTAATATTTAACGCCAATAATGAGGTGGTTATCACCATCTTGAATTACCAAGGGTGAAAACTAGATCTCCAATAGAATCTACAAGTACTTGAGGTCATAGATGTGAAGAAGTGTGTATTCTGGGCTCAAACACAGGACTGTTTGACTCTAAGCTTTTAACTAGAGTACGCTTCCTCTTACAATAAATAGAGAGTACAAAGCAAATATTTCAGTGACTCTCACTCATGTGAGTGCCAACCTTCATCCAAGCACAGATGCTGGGGCTATAGAGAGTTGATCCTTTAGAAGTTCACAGCCTAGAGAGAAGGACAGACAGAAATTCAATACTGTATCATCAGTGCAGTGTTGTTCATGGTTGAGGGTGACACATATGGAAGACATTTGAGCAGAAACAAAGAGTAGCATAGACTAGTGAGTTTGTTTTTACTTCTGACTTCTACCTGACTACTCCCTCCAGCCCTTTCTCTAACACAGACATGATATCTCCTTCCAGGAAAAGGCTTGGGATTGTGAACCGTGTTACTCAGGTATCAAACAGCACCAACCCCAGAGTTATTACTGTTGTTGAAGCCAGGAGAAAGAGGGAAGAGAAACTAAAATCAGCCACTGTGACTCTTTTAAAGATGCCTTCTAGTTCTAAATTTATTTCAGTTTTAGAACTTTAATGACTCTTGTCTCATTTGATCTTTTACTAACTTGTGATGTTATCAATACTTTGCAGATGAGAAAACAAACATAGGTTAAAATTTTCCAGGTAACTGTGTTACTACATTGGGTGGCTTAAACAACAACAACAAAGAGCTATTTTCTCACAGTTCTGGAGGCTGGAAGTCCAAGATCAAGGTGTTGATGGAGTGGGTTTCTCTGAGACCCATTTCCTTGGTTTGTAGACAGGTGCCTTCTCCCTTGAGTCCTCACATGGCTTTCTCTCTGTTCCTGTGCATTCTGGTTCCTCTCTCTGTGTGTCCTAATCTCCTCTTCTTGTGAGGACACCAGTCAGATTGGATTGGGACCCTAATAGCCCGATTTTAACTTAATCACCCCTTCAAAGGGCCTGTCTCCAAATATAGTCACTTACTGAGGTCCTGGGGGTTAGGACTTCAACATATGAATTGGGGGAGGGAGATACAATTCATCCCATGACAGTAACTCAGATACAGCCTGTTGGAGCCAGAATTCGAAACATTTCTGATTCCACCTGAAGTCATCCACCCACTTAAGCAAACCTCAGTTATTGTCTCTTCTCAGCCTTTCCTCAGGGCTTTCCTCTAACCTTGGCATCTCTGAAAAGACTTAGACCACCTTTCCCTTCTATCTGTATGTAAAAATGTACCCATTTCATCACACAGTTGAAATAATAATACCTTCTTTGACAAAGCCATCTGATTCTGCAGTCGGAAACAATCCTTCCCTCATGGGAATTGCTGTTAGCATTTCCATTCTCTTGAAGGATTTTCTACTTCTACTTTGTGGAATAAATATATATTTTATCTCTCTTATTCTAAATTTATAAGCTCCTAACTATGTCTTCCTATGTCTTTTTGAGTGCACACTCTGAGTGAGACATAGTCCTAGATACTATTGTAAACCAGACACATGAGATTCCTCCTTTCTCTGAAATTTTTGTTCTAGTTTGGAAATAAGCAATATATAAGTAAGTAATCTAGACTATTTTAAATAGTGGCAACTCATAAGAAGAAAATAAAACAGAGGAAAGGAATAAAGGATGACTGTGGGTGAGCTTGGGAGGGTCCAGTTCCATTGGCCATAAACTCTCGAGTTGAGCTTCAAGACGAATCTTAAATGATAAGAAGATGTCAGCCTCAAAAAGAGTGCTTCAGACAAAGAAACAGAAGATGTCAGCCTCAAAAAGAGTGTTTCAGACAAACAAACAGAAGATGTCAGCCTCAAATAGAGTGTTTCAGACAAAGAAGCTGCAAATATGTATATCCTGAGGCGGGAAAAAATCTTGGGGTTTTTAAGGACAGAAATGATGTAACTGGAGCAGATCAAGTGAGAAAGACAGAGACAAAATTTAGCAGGCACCAGACACCTAGGTCCTGGTGGGCCCCAGGAAGAGTGCTGAGTTATGTTCTTTATGTCACAAAAGTACCTCTTGCATGAGGTAGGTGTTTACTAAATGTCTTTGGGCATTAACTAAATTAAGCCTACTTAGGATTTGATTGTTCTGGTAACCTGGGTGAATGAATCTACATGAAAACAAAAGATTAATGGCTAATTGTGCCATGTAGTCATTGTTCAAGTTAAAAACTTTCGATTTTACCCAGTTGCAAGGATCTGGATCAAATAATTTCCCATGTCTTTTACAGGGAGCCTTATTTTTCATTAGTGCTAAATCACTTAACATCACCATATTTTTACTAATGAGCTAAAGATTTTGAGATAGCAAAATCTTAAGATATTAATCCTCTTAAGATAGCAATAAAATATCTCCTAAATACCTGATGGCAACTAGTAGGCTTTCTCTCTACTACAAGATGTGAGTGCATGATTTCATGCAAAACTTTTTTATAACTGGAATAGCCGATGTGATTATCCATCTCTGGAATTGAAATAGCTTTGGTACTTGATGTGACCTTCATTTCAGGCTGGGCTGAAATTCTGTTATGGAGGGGAGTGCAGATGCAAAGTAGTATTTGGGGAAATAAATAGCTGCATCTTTTCTATTCTCTTAAACACAAGATAAAATATATTGTGCAGCAGGTGTAAAGTTCTCTGTGCAGTACAAGTAAAGCTAGAGAAAAATAATTTCCACATTGGAATTGAAATGATTCATCATTTTTCTCATGAATTTCATAGAAATGTTTTGCCCTGAATATCTTCTCTAAGCAAAGTTGCAGGGTTAGTAAAGACTAAAAGTCTCGAAAATGAAGCTCATTTGTTCTGAAAATTAGAAACATATCTTCATCCATTCACATTTCCTGAAAGGAAATTTGCACATTATCTATACTTCACTCTCCTTAGCACAGAAATCTTTTTTTAAGCCAACAACAACAAAAAAAATTGAGTAGAGAGACAAAATATGTGAATGTTAAAAGACATTTGATTTTAAAATTTCATTTGAATTCCTTAAAAACACAGCTACTAAGCTATATAAAATATTTTTCATTCTTTGCATCCTTTGATTACCTCAATTTTTAATTTCCAGTTTTATAATTCTATTTGGATGGAACTGAGGGAGAGAAAGGTGATCTCTTTTACTATCGGTGGTGCTGAAGGTGGGCCTAAGTAATTGATCACTGTTTAAGTCTGCAAGGTTCTTTCAGCAAGTAAAGATTGCTTCATATAAAAGAGAAACAAAAGGGAAATTAGAATATCACAAAAATCCAATCAGATTGACAAATTAAGGGCATATGTGAATAATGGCTGCAAATGGCACTTATTTTGGGTTGCTATTTCATATATCTTGCTATATTTAACAAGCCTGGCTCACTTCCCTCTTTTTTTTCAATACCTTTCTCATGTCCAAACCAGCCCATTTGTTGGGACCACTGGTGTCAATGTCCACGTCTACCAATGCCCAATTACCTGCCACTGCACAGTTCCTGCCTCCTGCTACAATATTCCAGCCCATGAGTGTAAGAGTGAAAGCTAGGTACTCATCAAAGAGTGTCAAAATGAAAACAAGAAAAAAGAAAGGCAAAGCTTGCTGTGTCCCACAGACTGTTGAGCTTGATAGTATGATCCAGGACCATATGCAACTTTGACACAGGGTATCAATGTTTAGCACCTTGTTCAGTCTACAAAGGGGCTCATCATCCTGTAGTGTCTATTGCAGGTTAATTACAATGTGAATGTAGAATGAGTTCAAGTGATATTGAGTAACAGAAAGCACACAGTCTTCGGGAGGAACTAGGATTGGATTTAGGTTCTACCACTCACCAGATGTACAGGACCAAGCAAGTCACTTAGCCCTTTGTGATCTCAATTATTTCATCTGTGAATGGTCATACTTCATAGAACTCACCAGGGTACTGTGAAGATTTTATAAAGTTAAGTGTGTTAAAGTACCTAGACAGCATAATGATTCTTCCTTTTTTTTCCTTTTCCTCTGTGGTAATTTTGTTCTTGGCCATGCCCAGAAAAAAAGGTTCTCTTCACCTACCTTCCAGAAAGAAATAAGAAACCTAGAGACGATCTAGTGAAAAGCAGTCAGAGAAAGAGGTGGTTCCTAAGGGGGTCAAATGTCAAAAAAATATTAAAACTTTTCTGACATTAAAGGTTGAGTGTGGTGTGGTCCATGATCTGAATTCAATAGCACGATATTGGAAAAACAGAATTTTGAAGCATTCCTTTAACTTTAAGGAGATAATGCAGAGATAAATAAAATATACAAAGTTTACAGAAGTAAAACATGAATTTAGAAAATAGACCAAACAAAGAAATATGAGATGGTTTGGGAAATGCCAAAATAAATAAACAAATGCTGAATCCATAATGAGGTGACATAATTATTAAAGCATAAGTTTCAAAAAGGTAACATCATGACTCTCATACAGATATAAAATAAACATGTGTCAAATATATTATTTAACGTATTAGTTAAAGAGAGGACCAAGGGTCAGGCATGGTTCCAGCACTTTAAGAGGCCTGAACAGGAGGATCACTTGCCCCCAGGAGTTTGAGACGGGCCTGGGCAACATAGAGAGATCCCCGTTTACAAAATATTTAAAAATTAGCCAGGCATGGTAGTGTGTGCCTGTAGTCCCAGCTACTCTGGAGGCTGAAGTGAGAGGATTGCTTGAGCCCAGGAGGTTCAGGCTGCAGTAAGGTGTGATTAGTGATTACGCTCCTGCACTCCAGCCTGGCGTCAGAGCAAGACCCTGTTTCGAAAAATTAAACTAAATCTAAAAATAAAGAGAGAAACAATAGCATGTAAAATCCAGTCCAAAAGCACTGTAAAAGCTAGAATTTCTAGGGTAACTTTACTGCTATGTTTGATACAAAACTGATTAAAGTCTCAGAGAGCAATAAACATACTTTTGGGAATATTTGTTCCACTGAACAGATATTATTTGTATTTCTACTGGACAAAAATCTATCAGTTGACTCTTGTTTCTACAAAATGTAAAATAATCCAACCATATAAAGTCAAGCCCAGAAAGAACATATGGTGATTTCTTTTGTCAACATCTAATCTTCAGATAATTTTTTTTTAGATACTATAAATTAAGATTATCTGGGATTCCTCTCTTGTCTCTCAAAGTAGATTTTGTAGTCTGTGGGGAGAACACCTACCTCTTCCCACAAAATACCTCTTGGTCCACTCTTAGTCCATGGGACTTCCCATGGTTTGAATGTGTTCCCCAAAAGCTCGTGTGCTGGAAATTTACTGGCCATTATAACAGTATTAAGAGATGAGGCCTTTAAGAAATGATTAGGTCATAAGAGCTCCATTCTCATGGAGCAATTAATGACATCATTGCAGTACTGGGCTAGTTACCACAGGAGTGAACTTTTGATAAAAGAATAAGTTCAATGCCATTTTCTGTCTGTGTCTCAAGCTTGCTTGCCTTGTGATGCCTTCCACAGTGGGATGACCCTGGTCAGGTGCTGGCATTATGCTCTTGGACTTCACAGTCTCCAGAGCCATACACCAAATACACTTCTGATCTTTATAAATTACCCACTCTGTGGTATTCTATTACAGCAGCAGAAAACAGACTAAGAGAGGACTAGTCACTATACTTGGCCACATGGCTATTACTATGATTGTAGAAATGAACTCAGGTAATGGTGACAAAGCTGAAAATATCTGGTAAAAGTTATTTTAATTAGTTGTTTCTCATGCCTAGAAAAGTCTTTTGGGTATCAGAGACCCATTAACAATGTTATTTTAACTTGTTTGTTTGACAGGAGTGGGATCCCCTCTGAAACTTAAAAGTCAATCCCTTGAAAACTCATCAACATGTAATTTACCTGAAAGAAACTATCAAAGTAAAGCAATGAATATGGGGGAATATATGGAGCATATATGGATATGAATATAGGAATTTAGAGTTAAATTAATGGTAATTTTATTACATTAACACATAACTTATGAAAGAAAAAACCATAGAAAGAAATAAAAAAGGAACAAAAAAAATCAAAGCTGGAATAAAAGGTTTCAAAAAGCTCCAAGAAAGCATAAGAACAAAATTCTTTCTCTCTATACAAGTCTGATAAGTACTAAAAGCTGGGATTCACTAGTGCTCTGATAATAATAAATTTTATTTATGTTGAAAATAAAAAATAAGCAGGCCTGTAATTTAAGTTGTGCAGAGACATAAAGAATGTCACTTCTCACTGAAACATTCTAGGAAAGAAAGACTGACTGACAGGTAATAAAACTATATCTTAATTTGTCAGACTTTTAAAATCATTTCTGTATTACATAAAACAGGCTAATTCTAGGTGCTTACATTTTCGGGATCACACAGAATTCCTGGAACAAGTAATTTACAGAGGAGAGAAACAGGATTTTTATTCATATAAATAACTCAAATTGACACTAGCCTTTTTACCTAAAGAAGTTATTGAAATGGCTAGAAATGGAAGACTTGCAACTGATTAAAGCCTCTCCATCTTTGTCACTCTGTGCCAACCAGCGGTGGTGCGCTCGACAGAATTCGGAAAGAGAGAGAACAGCATATGGCAGAATGAGTTTTGAGCCCCATAGAAATTTGCCTCCGTTCCCACTCCATCTGTGCATTGTGTGGGATCTCTCCCCATCGCATAAAGATGCTGAGCTAAAGACAGTAGAAACGTACGATGGGAAAATGCAGAAACAGCTTTCATGTCATGCTAAGCATTAACAAAACACTTCCGTTTCACAGTACACATCTTAAACTGAGAAAGATGAGTAGTGTTAAGTTTATACGAGGGCACTCAGTGATTCTTCGAGTTCAGTGCACAAAGAAAGCTTCCTGGATGAAGGCAATGTGAGCTGATTGCTGGAATATGTCAATGTTTGGCTTTGGGGTCTGGGGAAGGATGTGTTGTGCAAATCATTGGCCTCCTGGGAAACATAAGAAACACATTCAAGCGGCCAGCGAGTCCCAAGAGGACTCATGGTAGGCAAACAGTTTGGGTATTTCTCGTGTGCACCTCAACGCAAATGATTTTGCTAACAGAAGCTGAAAAAAAGAAAAATGAAGGCAGAAATCTGTGTTTTATTAGTTTTGTGTGTGTGTTTTATTATTAGTCGGAAGCTGTTGTTTCTCCAAATTTGTAGGGAAACCTAGAAAAACATTCCATCCATTACTCTCTCTGTACCTATCCCCTTTCCTTAAATCATGTTGAGGGCTCTGATTCCCTCCCCATCTTGACTAGGGGAGCCATTGTCCTGCGCCTGTGCTTCCAGCACAAAATGGACATGGGCCAAGGACAGGGAACAGGACAGGCGGCAGGATCTCGGGAGACGCCGAGCTCATTGCCACCGTTCACCTCCCTTTTCCTCTATCTCCTCTATTAGACACACACATACACACACACACACACACACACACACACACCCACACACCCAAGAAGCATTCTTCAGCCATTGATGTAGGACCACTTCCCTGCTGCCTCCATCAGAATCTACTCCTAAAACTGGAAGGCCTGATTAAACTCCAAACTGATCAAGAATTCTTGCTTAGTTTTCAAGCTAGAAATCCTGTTTAGTTAGAACATAGTTAACTCTAACCGAATGCATCCTTTCTACTGTTACAAAAGACAGACTTTGGGTGTTTCAGTGAATACTACACAGGATACAATTAATGGAAGGGCCTAATTTGTGC
>NW_012109986.1:173316-174023 GCF_000951045.1 Mandrillus leucophaeus | reverse complement strand
AGCAGAACCCTTATTCCATGAAAATATAAAAGAGAGAAAGAAGACAATCAGTCCCAGGTAGTTCACCTAAGTGGGCATCTTTTCCACTGGAATAAAAAAGTAGAACCAAGTACTAAGTATCAAGACACCTTGCCACTAGACATGGCACTCATGAAGGAGCAAGTCACTCCAGCTGTCTAGATTTCCACTTCACCATCTAAAAAACAATCACCCCGAAGATCCTATGGATGAAACACCTCCACTCCACACAGAGTCTTTGCATGTTAGTGGCAAAAAGGTCTTTGAATGTTAAAAGGCATTTCAGTATTAGCATTTCTTCCTTGTCTTCTTTCACTTTGGTTTGGAGAGGGGAGTAAGGGCTGTTGTAGAGAAAGGGTTTTCTTATCTATGGAAGAGGAGCACAATCTCATTTTCTGTTTAGCAAAGGAAGAGTGGGATTGCTAAGCCATGGAGTCCAGTGCTAAGCCATGGAGTCCCTGAGCTGTCCTGCCCTGGGAATGTTGTTCATTAGAGTTCAGTAAGGCAGCCCAATATCGCTTTGCTTCAGAAGTATGTCATGATAAATAGCGCCACATCCAGCATCTTTATTTAGCCTTGAGGACTTTTCATATGAAAACTACCATAGAGGCCGGGCACGGTGGCTCAAGCCTGTAATCCCAGCACTTTGGGAGGCCGAGATGGGCGGATCACGAGGTCAGGAGATCGAG
>NW_012109986.1:166863-168270 GCF_000951045.1 Mandrillus leucophaeus | reverse complement strand
CATAGTTAACTCTAACCGAATGCATCCTTTCTACTGTTACAAAAGACAGACTTTGGGTGTTTCAGTGAATACTACACAGGATACAATTAATGGAAGGGCCTAATTTGTGCGCCCTGCACCCTCTTGGCCATGTTGTATTAGAAGTCAATAAACCTTTTAATTTGTGTTATTTATTTTTCTGAAACATGCTCAATACTTTCTTCCTATTTCTGAAGAACTTCAGAGAAATAAACCAGTAAAAAGAACACTGGAATGATTTCCAAATATTTGGGAAGTATTTTATGGATTTCCAAAACACATTTGTCTAGACTCGCATGCTGATTTCCTAACTTGGGCTGTAATTTTATGTATGTAAAGTGATCTCTAGATTGTGACCAAAGCCAATATCCATGGCATGATATGCAGGAAATCCTCAGGAGATCTGGGGAGAAGGCAAGGACTTTTTTTTCTCAGACCATGGCCCAGTCATATGCCTGCCTCCTTCCCAGGCTGTGGTGATATGGTTTGTGTCCCCACCCAAATCTCATCTCAAGTTGTAGCTCCCATAATTCCCACGTGTCATGGGAGGGACCTGGTGGGAGATAACTGAATCATGGGGGTGGTTTCCTCCATACTGTTCTCGTGGTAGTGAATAAACCCCATGAGATCTGATGGTTATATACATGGGAGGTCTCCTGCACAAGCCCCCTTGCCTGCTGCCAGTAAGACATGACTTTGCTTCTCCTTCTCCATCCATGATTGTGAGGCCTTCCCAGCCATGTGAAAATGGGAATCAATTAAACCTCTTTCCTTTATAAATTACCCAGTCTCAGGTATATCTTTATTAGCAGCCTGAGAACAGACTAAAACATGTGGCATAGAATAAAGATGGAATTTCAAACCTTAAACTTCTGTGCAGGGCCATTGAAAACTTACTCAGGTGGAGAAAGAAGTGCAGTTTTTGCTTTAGTGAGGTGAGGCATAACTCAGGGAGACTCGGAAAGAAAGGCAAGGCCTATACACATGGTGGAGACAAGTGGGCAGTACCTGTACATCACCATGACTGCCACCCCACCCTGA
Source organism: Mandrillus leucophaeus (assembly GCF_000951045.1). Taxonomy (NCBI): domain Eukaryota; kingdom Metazoa; phylum Chordata; class Mammalia; order Primates; family Cercopithecidae; genus Mandrillus; species Mandrillus leucophaeus. Next base: position 167,211 of record NW_012109986.1, on the reverse strand, counting down.
GGTGCTTGCAGGCAGGTCACCAGGACAAGTGTTATTCTTAGAGATAATAGGTGTAGTTGAAAGTCCATGGACTTTGAAATCAGGTAAACCTCAGTTGAAATCTCAACTCTGCTCCTGACAATCTGAGTGAACTTGTACAAGTTGATGCCTCTCTGAGTGCTAATTGTATCTTGGGGTAGCAGAACCCTTATTCCATGAAAATATAAAAGAGAGAAAGAAGACAATCAGTCCCAGGTAGTTCACCTAAGTGGGCATCTTTTCCACTGGAATAAAAAAGTAGAACCAAGTACTAAGTATCAAGACACCTTGCCACTAGACATGGCACTCATGAAGGAGCAAGTCACTCCA
>NW_012109986.1:134616-166126 GCF_000951045.1 Mandrillus leucophaeus | reverse complement strand
AATATTTGTTAGTGACATTTCTCCTGCAAGCTTGAATAATGCATATGCTTATGGAAGAATAAATGAAAGCAGAAGGCTGGTGAGTCAGCAGTATCCCTTAACAATGTACTGTATGACTTTGCAGAAGCCCATAGGAGTAGTTTTCTTTCTATGGAACTTGTTTGCTTTTCCTTGATCATTGTACTCTATTAAATCAGAACACTGCACTCTATTAAATCAGAACCCAAGGGTATAGTAATTAATCCTTCAAAGACAAGGGAACTTTCACAATATTACAATCAGTTTCTTACTTTTGTACATAATTCATTCCTGAAAATATGTATATATGAATGTTGAATATAAAAAGTAAATATTCTCATGAGTGGCGTCTCCATACCTGTAACTCTAAAAATAAAATAAAATCCCCAAGTGTCATACAATATTACCTGATCATTTAAAATATAAATAATAAATCAAACATTAACATCCACAATATAAATTAATTTCCCAAAGTTAATAAGAGGTGAGATTTAGAAAATATACCAGCCCTCATTATGCCAGAATAATGAATACATTTTCTTATGCTGAAAAATGTTGCTAAAGAGGGTTGAATACTGGTTTTATAATTGGTATCAAGCAGAATCTTGATCAACATTTCAATGGAAATTTACTCTGTGTGGATCACAGAACTGTTATATAGGTTGGTTTTAACTTATCATTTTTATGACATTTGATAATATGCTTCCAGAATAATATGTTTCATGTGTGTCTTTTAGGTTTTGTGAGTTCCCTTCACTAAATAACAACTGCTCAGGTAATTGAACTCAAATGAACATTGACTCTAAACATGGGCTACTCTCAGGATCCCCCGATGACTCCTCTTCTGAAATAGTACCAATCTGAGAGAGTCATTGTTAAATTTTTAGGAATTATGTGACTTGATTGATATCACAATGACAACTTGAAATCAACCGTGGTGAGAATATTTACACCATGGGAACTGGTAAATACTAAAATCAAGGTGTCCTTCCCATTCTCAGAGAATTGCTTGTTGAGCATTTACCCACATACCACTGGTGAGTCCATTTATCAGACACAACTAGGATTAGGGACTGGTCTGTGAATCAACACAGTTGATTAAAGTGGTAAAAAACAGCTTGAAATGTAAACCTACATTAACTTGCCAATCTTTTGGTATAGAGACAAGGCTTTTCGTTGAATGAATTCACTTTGTTCCTAAATCATATATATATTGCCCCCTACACAATTTCCAGTTTCTGTTCCTTTAAAGGGCAGCAAGAACTTAAAAATACCTGTGAAGGAAACTGCATGCCAAATACTTCTAGATTATCTTTCCAGTTTTTACAGTTGTGTCGCTTTCACCTAATTTGATATTATTTTAGTGACCTGTCTATATTCTTTTCAAAATATTCCATTTATTTGTTACACAAATAATACTATTTTAACACTCATAGATTGCAAATTGCATAATATTTGATTAAATTATGTAATTATAATGATAAGGAACACTAACATAAATAGGTTTGTGAACAAACACCACTGATTCTTGATATGCAGAACTTTAGGTGTAGCACAAGCCAACCTCAGCCCTAAACATCAGTCATTACATCAGTCATTAGAATTCCCAGACAGCATAGAGAGTGATGATTAATCCCATTAATTAATTAAGCGGAGTTTAGTTGAAATTTCTACTGTATTATCATTATAAGCATTTTATGTTTCTGGTATTTAATCACTTAAAAAATAAAAATGACAAACATAAAATATATTTGAAATATTGTACACAAAAATGACATATTTAAAAAGCCTTATACGAACACTGATATAATCAAACTGAATCAAAACCCACAGGATAACATGAAGTGTTTATTTGATTCAAAGAAGCCAGAGTCTGACATAAAGAAGGCCAGAAATTGGCATAGAAATACAAATTATGAGTGTTGCGGTATCATGATCACTATCACAGCAAAAACAACTACCACAAGAATAACTAAGGTTTATTGAGCTCTTCTCATGTGTCAGCACTGTTACTCTAAAGAGATTTACATACACTTTGTCCATTACAGTTTAGGTGAGGAAGCCTGGGCACAGAAAGGTGGTGTAAATTGCCTGGGAACCCACGGCTGGTAGGGATTGCGCTAGGTTTTAACTAAGGTAGCTCTGACTCCAGAGCCCAGGATCTCACAATACTATGTGCTACAAGCTGTAGGCACCAATGGGTATCAGCCATCTCTGAATTCTCTACTCTGTCTTTCAAGTGTGTTTATCTGAGGCTTGTTCTCTGATCACACTTGTGCTAGATATTACCATTCACTTGTGACTAAGGGAAGATGGGAGAGAAACAGGAAAGGAGGAGGCAAAAATCTCTCAAATTTATGATACATTTTCATTGCCCCTACTGATTTAGTTATCTATAGCGACAGTACAATTTGCTGCACAAGTTAATGGTGCAAATGATAATTTATGATTATCCCCATGGTTCTGTGGAATACCTGGGCTCAGCTGAGCAGTTCTTGCTTGGTGTTCTTTATGCCATGTCTGTCTGACGGTGGCTGGGGCAGAGTCAGCTGAAGGCTTGACTGGGCTGGATGTCCAAGATCACTGGACTCACGTGGCTGGAAGTTGATGCTGACTCTTGGAGCAATTTCACCTGTTCACAAGAGCAGCTACATGTGGCCTCTCCATGCGGCCTGGGATTCCTTGGAGAAAGATTGCTTCAGCTTAATCAGTGGTTCCAGAAGGCAAGGCGGAAGCTGCTGATCCTCTTAAGTGCTAGCCTTGAAACTAGCATAGGCCTCATTTCCTCCAATACTTTATTAATCAAGCATTTCAAAGGTTAGTCCAGATTCAGATGGAGGAATATTGGGCTCTTCCTCTCAGTAGGAGAACTAGAAAAGAATCTGCAGCCATCTTTGAGCCACCACATCTACCAATGTCTGCCAATCTAAGACATCCTCAGAGCCTAGGTCACGAGAAGCATCAAGTCCTACCCAACAGGCTTAGGAGTTTATCAATGGACACAAAGAAGACAATTGCCTCTGAGGACTAAGAAAGCCTGTGGTAGTGCACCATGGCTGTACTTTGCCTTAACATTTAAAACACATTTTGTTAGAGACCATTCCCTTTTTAGTGCAACTCACAAAACATGCAAATAACAAAAATGCATATTCTTATTTTCAAAAAAGCAAAATCAGGAAAAATTTTGCAATTTTGCAGTAAGCACACATCTTGTTTTCTGATTGGCTGTAAGTTGCCCTAGACACATCACGGACCACCAGGGTTTGCATCCCCAGATTCTATTCATATTCAGTTGCTTCCTAGAAATTAGTGCATTTTCAACTTGAGAATACCTGGCATTCTAATAGGACACAAATGTCTTTGTCACATATAAAAAATATTCTTCTGTAATGCATCAATCTCTTGGATAAATCATGGCTATTATGCCTATTTTAATTGTCTTTATAAAATCTCAGCATTTAATGTCCTGGGACATTTTAATGCTATATGTCAAGCTAATGTGCAAAATACAAACCCATTATTACCTATTTACTTGGGTTGTTGTTCTGGCTAAGGTGTAATTTTCCACCAGGCATTTGTTTAGAAATTTGGCAGCACACAGAGACTATTTCCATACTTAAAAAGCATCCAGAATTTAGAATGACATCCAGCGATATTAAGCATGTGTAGATAATGCTCTCAAACTTCATCAAATATTCATGGTTAATTATAGTCATAATATTTATGTTGCTGTGAAAATTAAGGTTGTGAGCCTCTTGTACACAGGCTAAAAATACAAGCTTACAGGCTGTGCTGTTGCTTACCCCTTTCATTATTGGAATTTCTCGTTGTCATTAAATACAAAGAATGGCAAGCATGGTGTTCTTTGGCTCTCTGATTCACACTGCAGATCTGCTCACTCCCTAGATAGACCCGAAAAAACATGATGAAAGAACCACTTATGTGATACTGCAATACTTGCGTGATTGGAGGCCCAGTGACTACCTTTTCTGGAAAAAAAAAAAAATCAGGACACATAGACTGACAAGTCTGAGAATACTTTGGCAGCCCAAGATAGATTATTTGAAATTCAAAGATTCCTGGAAAAATACGAGACATATGGTCATTACATCTGAAGGGAAATAGGATCACGTGGTACAGAAGAAGGAAGGGTTTGAATCATCTCCTCTCATCTATTTTCTACTCAATCGTAGTTGAGAACAAAAATGTAGTTGTAAATTTTAAAGACAGTTATGGGAAAAATCTTTCCAAAATATATCTCTGTTGTTAGTGTCTGTCTCTAAAGACTATCACTCAGGACTAAAGTTCAAACTTCCTAGGTAAACTTATGCCACTTCTTGCCTCTCCTCCTGCTGCTTGCTCCCGATATTTGACTTGCCAAGTCACAGCATTTGTAATTCTCAGTCTATCATATCTCTGAGCCTTTCTTATTCTATTTCTTCTTTTAGGAATGCTTATTTCAGTATGGTCTCTCAGGAGAAGTTCATCTCCTCTTTACTAATAAACATCAATATCACCTTCTCTGCAGTTCTTGCACCTTCTAGAATCTACAAGGTGAGCCAGATGCATGTTCCCCAAAGTTCCTCTTATCCCTGTACATAGCTTCCCTAACATACTTGTCTCATTTACACCCAATTATAGGCTTATACGTATGCCTCCCTCATCAAATCATAAAAGACTCATCAGAATTGCAGATATGCAAATTTTAGATGGCTAGTGAATGTGTTGAATGACGAAATTAAGTTTCAAAAAAAATCAAAGTACTGAAATGATGGACCAGGATACATATGATGAAATTTATTGGAGTAAATGAAACATTCTTCATTGAATTTCAGAATACAACTGTACAGTTTTAGTGTAGACCTAGCTGAATAGCAGAAGGAGGGAAATAAATTGTTTTTGTTCATTGTTAAGAATGAAATAAACCTATAGTAGTGATGAGGTACCTTAAAAAATACACCCAATCTTGAATTACCCTAATACATTTACATAAATAGAGAAAGAGAGAGAGACTGTGTTCACACGTTGTTGGGCTCATCAGGAATAGACTATATTGTCTAATCTAGAACGCTTTCTTCTTGTTTTCTTTTTTTTTTTTTTTTTTTTTGAGACAGTGTCTCGCTCTGTTGCCCAGGCTGGAATGCAATGGCACAGTTTTGGTTCACTGCAACATCCGCCTTCTGGGTCCAAGCAAGTCTCCTGTCTCAGCCTCACGAGTAACTGAGATTACAGGTGCCCACCATCACACCCAACTAATTTTTGTATTTTTAGTAGAGGTGGAGTTCCACCATATTGGCCAGGCTAGTCACAAACTCCTGACCTCAGATTGTCTAATCTAGAAGCCTTTCTTTTAAGATAGTCACAGTAAAGTTCTGCTCATTGAGACACACTACTAGTTGCCTATCAATGTTAGTATTTATTCTCCTTTTCTCATTTATAGTATTTTCAAGAAGATAATGTGCCCAGCTAAAATACAATGTTTCCCAATATCCCTTGCAACTCCGTGACACAATTATGTTCAATCAAATGTTCGTGAAACTGTGATCCTTCTGAGAAAGCCCTTTGAAGAGCACATATTTCACAGGAACATACATTCTTTTTGTTCTTTCTCTTCTGGGATGGGATAGAAATGCTATTCTCAAGGCAGACTGGCCATGTAGAACTCATGTGACAGCAATGAGAGGAGAAAAGTCCCACAGTAAGGATAATGAGAGGAGCCTGGGTCTTTGATGGCACTACCAGGACAGCCTACCTCTGGATTTTTTTACATAGAAAAATAAGCAACCACCTTGTTTAAGTCACCATTGTTATGCTTTCTGATACTGGCAGCCTAAAACAACATTGACCAACACAGATGGTGACTGGGTATGGAAGGTTGAAAAAGGCTGTCGATGAGAACTGGACAAGTAGAGTTCATTTAGTCTGCAGAGGAGGGAACTAAATGGAAACCCACTCGCCAGCATTAACTATCTGAAACACTATTACATAAGAGAGATAGACTTTATCTCATGACTCCAGAGGGCAGAATGGGACTTCGTGGTAGAAGTTAAGGGAAGAAGATTGGACTCATCAAAGAAAGATTTGTCAGAGAGACAAAGCTACCTAAAAAGAGAAACAGTTTAAGCATCACCACACAAGAAGTCGGGATTACACTGTTGGACCGAAATTTAAGCCAGATGGGGACACTTAGCAGACCTACATTTCTATTTGCATTTCAGAACTTATCCATAAATCGGCATACATTTCTGGAGCACCTATTTTATTCCATATCTTCTGCAAATTTCAAAAAAAAAATAAGGATTTAAAAATTGTGTCCTTATTGACCTTACTGTTTAGTAGCTGAGATGTATGTATAAACAGATCACTTCTATAAAAACATTAAATGCTAAGATACAGATATTCACAAAAGAGAGAAGGGAATAAGTTTCCTTAAAATTGAGGTTTTCAGACTGCGGAGAAATAGTCTGATGAAAAAACAAAGGGGAAGGGAATTTCAGGCAAACAAATGAAATACACAGAGGCATCCTCTAGCAAAATAGAGTGTTGTGTGTGAGGAAATCAGTGGTGTAGAAATATTGAGACATAAGTGCAGAGAGTTGTACCAGGAGAAGCAGCCACAGAAGGAGGCACAGGAAGATTATAGGGGGCTTTGCGTGCAGGCTGATGAAACCAGACTTTATCCTATAAACAGTAGTTCCCTGACTTCCAAATTTCAAAGCTGTACTTTTTAAAATGTGAAATGAACAGAGATTATTAATTTTGCATTTTTCCAAGTCAGACTATTAAGACAGCATGAGCCACAGTGTGCTTTAAATATAATTTCCTAATAGAGTATGTTTGCACCAAAAGAATAAAAAGAATGTACTCTTTAGAACAAAACAGTGTTTTAGAAGAAATAATTTTAAGTTTGTGTCAAGCTCATTTGCTCTATCTCGATTTTCTTCTTATTGCCTATAAAAACTCACCAGGGAGTTTTTACCAAAACTTTGGGGGCATAAAACATAGCAAATATTTATTATCTCTCGTGGTATGTGGGACAGGGATCTGGTGGCTCAACTCGGCAGTTCTGGCTTCTGTCTCTCATGAGGTGGTTGCAGTCAGGTGGCGGCTAGGGCTAGGGTCGTCTCAAGGGCATTTTCACTTATGTCTCCTACCAGGAATGAATAATGGCCCCCAAAGATACCCAGATCCTCGTCCCTGGAATCTGTGAATTTAACTTCCAAGACAAAAGAGACTTTGCAGGTATCATTAAATCAAAACTCTTATAATGAGGGATAATCCTGGATTATCTAATTTGGTCCTAAATGCAATCACAAGTAAAAAAGGGAGGCAGAAGGAGATTTGACATTAAAGAAGGAGGTAATGTGGCCCCTGAAGCAGGTGACTTTTAAGGTGGAGTAAGGCACTATATGCCAGGGATTGCAGTTTTAGAAGCTGGAAAAGGTGGCTAGGCATGGTGGCTCATGCCTGTAATGCCAGCACTTTGGGAGGCCAAGGTAGGAAAATCATTTGAGGCCAGGAGTGCGAGACCAGCCTGGGCAACATGGCAAAACCCCGTCTCTACTAAAAATACAAAAGTTAGCTGAGTGGGAAGGCACACACCTGTAATCCCAGCTACTTGGGATGCTGAAGCACAAGAATCACTTGAATCCAGGAAGCAGAGGCTGCAGTGTGCCAAGATCATGCCACTGCACTCCAACTTGGGCAGCACAGCAAGACTGTCTCAAAAAAAAAAAAAAAAAAAAAAAAAAAAAAAACAGATGGAAAAGGCAAGGGAGTCTCCAGAGGGAGCAGGGCCCTGCTGACACATTGACTGAGGCCCAGTAAAACTAATTTCAGACTTCTATCTCCAAAACTGTATGAACATAAATGTGTATTATTTTAAACCACAACATTTTTGGTAGTTTGTGACAGCAGCTATAAGAGAGCAATACAAATGGGAGGAATTAGACAGCTGGGGCTGGAACTGTGAACGGGGCTCTTTAGACATCTCCCCCATTTCTGTGTGGTCTCTCCACATGGTCTGCCAGCATGATGGCCTCCTGGTAGCCAGGATTCTTACGTCGTGGCTTGAGCATGCAAAGGCACTTGTCCCCTAAGAACCAGGCAGAAGTTATTTTGATTTTTTAAAAGTGTGCTGTAAAAGTCACAGAGCATCACTTCCAGCACATTCTATTCATTAGAAACAAGATAGTTAGTAAGTCTGGCCCACATTTGAAGAAGGGGGGAATCAGACTTCACCTTTTTAAGTGAGGAGTGTTGAAGAGTCTGCTGAGATATTTTAAAACTGCAATTATTAATACAGGCAGTTATTTAACTCTAGAAGCTTCACTGCTTGACCTTTTACATTTGAGTCTATGATCCAACTCAGTCTTTTATGAATAGTGTGAGGTAGGGATCAGAGTTTATTTTCTATGTGGATATCTAATTGACTCAGAATTATTTATTGATAAGAAATCCTTTTTTCTTTTTACAGCACTAACTTGGTTTAAAAAAAAGGAGATGACTTTATGTGTATGGGTCTGTTTTTGGACTCTTTATTCTCTTGTATTGCTCTATTTGCCTATTCTCATCCAATACCAATTACATTAGGGTTAGAGTAAGCTTTAATATCTGGTTCTTTTAAGTTCTTTATCTTTGACTTCTTCAACATTGCCTTGGCCAGTCTAGGTCCTTTGAATGGAACTGACATTTTAACAATATTGTCTTCCTATTCATGATATGTCTCTATGTTAATTTATATTTCTTTTAATTTCTTTCAGTATGGTTTTGTGAATTATTTTTGCATTTTTCACTGGAATTATTGATACAGGAGCTAGATAGAAATTATTTAGACAGATAGTGAGGGTAAGACAGTCTTCAGTAAGGTTTCCTTTTAATAAAAAGCAGCCCCCCAAATAATTTCTTTTTGAACAAAAAGCAGCCTGAAAAATCAAGTTGTGAGCATAGATAAGCAAGTTAAAAGCTTGCATAGGTAAATGCCGGCAGCTCTGCCAATAGAAAAGGGATACCTGGAAGCCAGGCATGTTCAACATGGAAGCTCCATCTTCCTTTCTCTTTGTCAACCATGTATTCAGTAAAGGAACAAGCAACATGGCACCAGCCAGGTAGAGACCTCATCTACATAACAAAAGATTAGGGTGGGATGGCCAGCTTCTTCATGTGCTATGCAAACAGCACACTTGGTCCACCCAATCTCTCATGCCCTATGTAAATCAGACACCACCTCCTCAACTGGTCTATAAAACCCTGTATATTTTACCATGGAAACCAGAAGACACCCCTCAGGAGCCCCTCTTTCCCTTCAGAAGGGAGTAAGCTTTTCTCTTTTCTCTTGCCTATTAAACTACTGCTCTTAAACTCACTTGTGTGTCTGTGTCCTTGATTTGCTTAGCAGGAGATGATGAATCTCAGGTATTTACCTCAGACAACGATGCCACTTCATTATCTCCAAATATTTCATCTTTTAAACACTATTGTGAATTATTTTCTAAATTTTATTTTTATTTATTGATAGTAAACAGAAATACAATTTATTTTCATTGTATTAAGAAAATACCCTTATTTATTCTAATGGCTCCTATATTGTTTTAGATTTTTAATATACACAATCATGCCATTTACCAAAAAATATAGTTTTACTTTATATATCCCAATCTTCATACCTTATTTCATTTTCTTTTCCTGCCTTATTGCACCAACTAAGATTTCAGGCACAATGCTAAATAGAAGATGTGATAGAAGGCATCTTTTCCTTGGTTCTCACCACAAGAAAAAAAAGTGTTCAATACTTCACCACACAGATGATGCTAAATTAAATATTTTCTTGACAAACTTTACCAGATTGAGGAATTTCTATTCTTACTTTACTGATTTTTACGAACCTTGAATGAATATTACGTTTTATTTAAATATTCAGTGTCTATTGAAATAAAACATATTCTCCTTCTCTTTTGTTAATATGGTGATTTTCTCTGATTGGTTTTTAAATATCAATCAATCCTGTATTCCTGGGGGAAAAAAAGCTCATTTAATCATGTTGCATATTACATATTTCATATATAACAGGATTCAGCAATATTTACTCATAGTTTGTTTAGGATTTTTGTGTTTTTTTCTGTTCTCTGAAAAAGAATTTTCTGTTTCTTTTTCTGTTCTCTGAAAAAGAATTGTATATTATTGTTATTACTACTGCATTTTTTAAATTAAGGATTCTAGTCTTTTAACAGAAGTTGGACTATTCATTATTTCCATTTCTCGTTACTTTTCAGTTAGTCTATTCAATTTGAGCTGTTCAATTTGATGTAAAATTTTTCATAATATTCTTTTTTTAAGATCTGTAAAATTATCATTAATGTTTTATTTTATATTTCTAATAAGGTTATTTTTTTGCTTTCTATTTTTTTCTAAATTAATCTTGTGAGAAATATATCTACTTTGAAAGTACAAACTTCTGATCTTGCCTATTTTTATTAATAATTTTGTGTTTGCTTTCTGTTTTATTGTTTTCTACTCTTATTTTTCTAAGTTCCTCTTATGCTTTCTTTGGGTTTCATTTGATTTTTTTTTTAACAGAATTTTGAGATAAACTCTTGAGAACGATCATTGATTTTCTTTTCTAAAATATTTTTGTAGCTATAAATTTGTATTCTGAAATTTTCTAGTTACCTTTATGTTAATGGTTTCTAATTTAAGTATATTTTGGTCAAAGAATGCACTCAGGCAAGAACTTTCCAAGAATTGCAATTCTTGAAAATGTATTAAGACTTCCATTGTGTCCCAGAATAGAATCCATGAATGTAAATGTTTCAGGTGGATTTTAAAAATGTGCATTCTACAATTATTGTTCAAAATATTGTATCAAAATCAACTAGGCCCAATTTTTAATACTATTGTTCAAATTTTCTATATCTTTGCTAATATCTTTTTCCCTTATTCTATCAATTAGTGAAAAATAAAATCTCCAACTATGATTGAGGGTTGTTGTTTATTTTAAAGTTCTGTCAATTTTTGCTTTGTATATTTTAAGTCTTATTAATGAGTTTAGAATACTTATGTCTTCCTATTGACATTTTCCTTTCATCATTTCTAGCATCATTCTACCTGGAAAATTTATTTTGTCTCATAAAGCCATTACAGAGTGTTTTTGATGATTGTTTGTATACTGTGTCATTCTCTAGCCTTTTATTTTAAATGTATGCCCATACATTTATAGTATGTTTACTGTAAACAGCATTTGATTGGGTTTGACTTTGTTCTGTTTTGTTTCCATTCTCTAATAAACTTTGCCTTTTAGTTGGAATGTTTAGTCCTTTTACATTTAATGTTATTGACAGAGTTGGGTTTAAGTGCACTATCTTACTTTTTGTTTCTCTTCTCTGTTCTTTGTTTATTACTTCTCTTTTGACCTGTATTGTATGAGTTAATTGTTCTCTGTTTCTATTTTTCTCATCTTTAGCTATTTAGTTTGCTATTATTATATTAATTTCATAGTGACTACACCAAAGACATCAACTGCATAGCAGACCTGCAGTGGTTAATTTAGATTAGTGATTTTACTACTTTCTAATGGTAAAATAGAATATAGCAATTTAACACCATTTAGCCCCCTGTTGTCCTTTGAGCTAATGTTGTCACATATTTTGATTTCAACTAAGTCATGAACTGCATAAAACTTTATTATTTCATAATTTAGAAACACTCAATATTCCTTTATATTTATCCAAATGTGTGCCATTTTCAGTACTTTTTAATTCTTCAATTAATTCCATGCTACCATTTGGGATCATTTTTCTTTAGTATAAAAACTTCCTTCACTATTTTTTATTATGCATGTCAACTGATGACAAAATTGTTCTACTTTTATTTGCCTGAGCACATTCCTTTAAAATTCTATCTTGTTTTTAAAGACTTTCTTAAACCAGGAATAAAATTCTAAGTTGGCAGTATTTTCTGTGTTTTTTTCTTTTTTGTACTTCAAAAATGTCTTTTCCTAATTACTGACTTTCATAGTTTGTCTTCTGTTTTTTAAATCATATGTCACAAGTTGTGTATAAAATAATGTAGAAGCCCCAGAAAATATTTTTTCACCAATGAGTATTTCTTACTTCCTCTGTTAGGCAGAAAGTGTGAGCTACTGATCTCGCCTATCTGATAAAGAATAGACTGGAGACATTGCTAAAAAAAAAAAAATCAGTTTCTCTTTAGTTTTTATTGTTCCTTGGGAATTCCTGCTTCCCTAATCCCTATCTAGTGCTTTTTATGTATTTGTTTGTTTTGAGAACTTGATGGATCTCTCTTATCTCTACCCTGGAAGTTCCAGCCTTTGGAGATTTGAACTGAAGTCTCTGGACTCCTACATTTTACAGAGTTAAAATCTGGCAAATATTATGAAGGGGAGATGGTGCTTGTCCTAAGCACCATGAACTGCAGGAAATTTCACTAGGCCTTTCTGATCTGAAATACTCCATGGATATGGCTCTCCAAGGCTATTGAAAGCCTGGTGGAATTTGTCTCCTCTACGTTGAACATTCTTTTTTCCAAGATTTTGAGCTCTATTCATTAGGCCCTGGCTTCATATATGTTCAAAATATGTTAGGAGCACACCAATTATATGTTTCTTGCCAACGTTCTTCCTTCAGAGGAAGTTTTGTCTCCTCCACACCACAAAATTGAGGTAGATTTTACACTGCCTCTCTAGCATAGCTCTCTCCCTCTTGCAATGCCTAAGAACTCAATAAAGAACTGTGGGTAAAATTAGCCTTGTGATTGGGGCTTCTCTATTGTCTAATTTGTTCTGCCAGCTCTGCTTGATATCCAAACGCTCTTCTGATTGTTATCTCTAGCAGAAGCCCTCTGCTTGTGCCAAGTCTGACTCAGCCTAAACTCAAAATTATCATATGACTTCATGGAAGAAGACAGTCAGAAATTATTAACGTACTTAGGAATGAATTGTCCATCTCTGGAATTTTAGATAGTCTAGTTCTTGTTGATTTCAAAGCTCTTTTATATGATCTTTGCAATGTATTCAGTATTTTATAGTGTTTGCAGAAGGGATGTTTACCTACTATTGCCCAATGCAACCACCCTACAGCAAAAGTACAGAGCTGGAGTTTTTAACCTACCTCTCTTAGTAACTGATAGAACACAAAAACAAAGAGATTAAGAAGAATATAGAAATTTGAACAAAACAATTTACATTTTATCTCATTTACATAAAAATTTATGTATATATTTATTGACATATAGAGGGCCTACACAAAACAGGTGTCAGATATTCAGGTAAAGAATGTCTGATCTTTTATTTGCTTATGGAACATTAAAAAAACCCAACAGTATACTAGGTTGTATAAACCATAAGCCAGCACATTTCAAAGGGTAAAGTTAAATGATATTTGTATGGTCTGTAATAAAATTGGAATTACATTAACAATCAAAAGAAAGATAACTAGAGGGAGATGAAGAGGAAAGTTGAGGTTTAGTATAGGAAGTTGGTTTACTGACCAGTTTACCAGTCTCTTTGCCATTTCTTCTTGCATCTTAGACTTTCTTTTTGGTTTCAACTTCTTCTTTCAAGTATGTTATTTAAAATATCTTTAATAAGCCATTTATTGGTGGTGGGCTACTTTAGTTTTTATTTTTCTGAAGATGTCTTTATATTGCTATTTTAAATGACAACATAGCTTAGAATATAATTATTGGTTGATACTTTCAGCAAATTAAAGATATAATTCTACTGTTTCTTGGGTTTACTGTCACTAGTGAGAATTCTCCTGTTAAAATAATATATTCTTTTACATATTTTGCTCTCTCTGGTGCTTTTAAGATCTGATTGTGAAACAGGTTCACTGTGCACTAGTTACCAACTTGTCTAAATCTGGTAAGACAGAACACATTTATATGTAACAAGTTATATGAAACAATTTTATTACTTATAGCCAAATAGCAGGGGACAACCGAAGTTGAAAATTCATGGTGAGTCGGTCCCCCAAGGTTCAGAATGCTGCACAGGGTAGATGGAGTGTTGACTGTGTGTGCCCACTTGCACTGCAGACGAGGGACCCTGAAAGGCAGCCCTTTGAGGTTATGTTTCTCATAGTCACATGACTCACTGGGCTAAAGTATTGAAGGACTTCCTGTTCTAGGAGAGGACTGGAATAAAGCCCAAGCTGTTACGGTCAGTGCCCCATCATCTACGAATATTTCATCTCAGCACATTCTACAGTTTTTATTGAGAATTATTAAAAGTAACAGCAAAAACCACTATTACTTTTACACCAACCCAATACATGCAAGGAAATGAGGAGTACTGGGTTATTCAAGGCCACCTGGAGAATTGTCCTGCACTCATTGCCTTTAGTGTTCTGAAATTGCACTGTGGCATGTCTAGTTGTAAATTGTGCTATGTCTCTTGAATCCAAATATTAATTTAATCAATTCTAAACAATCCTCAACATATATATCATCAAATATTAGCTCTTCCCAATCCTCCCTGATCTCATCTCCTAAAGGTAATTTGATATATATTAGTCTTTATTCTACTATCCATGTCTTAATTTCTATTTCTTATTTTGCATCCCTTTGAGGTTTTGTCCTGTTTTCTAAAAATTTCCTCAGATCAATCTTCCAGTTCTTTAATATTATCTTATCCCATTCAGGTCACCCATTAAATTTTAAATTTCAATGATAATGTATTTCATGTCTAGAAGTTCTCATTCTATTTTTTATATTACTTTGCTTTTATAAATCTTCCTCCTTTCTCTACTTTTTTGCATAATTTATCAGGCATTTCCATAGATCTCTTTCATGGTCTGTAACAGTTTCATTGTTATTGAGTAATCTGATGATTTTTAAAACTTTGAATATATTAAATTATATTGTCATTGGTTTTGTTTAATCTTGAAAATATCTAATTTATTTCCTATGATCTTTGTAAATATAAAGTACAAGCTCCTGCTCATCTGTGACTCACATTTACGGGAGTTTTGAGCAGCCTGTGTTGAAGGCACACCTGCCAAAGAGTGTCTGGATTGATTTGTCCCTGATACTATTGTTGCTCTCAAACTGTGTCACCGTTTCCCCCTATCTTTTCTTTTTTTAATTGTGGCAAAAACATAACATAAAATTTACTATCTTAACCATTTCTGAGTGAACAGTTTAGTAGTATTAAGTATATTTACATTGTTGTGAAATTGATCTCCAAAAGTTTTCATCTTGCAGAACTGAAACTCTATGCCAATTAAGCAAGCTATCTTTCCCCAATTCCCCCCTCAGCCCTCATAACCACCAGTCTACTCTTTCTTTTTACGAATTTGACTACTTTAGATACTTTATTTAAGTGGAATTATACTATGTTTGTCTTTCTGTGAGTGGCTTATTTCACTTAGCATAATATTCTCAAGGTTCATCTGCATTGGAGCATGTGTCACAATTTTCCTCCTTTTTAAGGCCGAATAATATTCTGTCATTCATATATATATATATATATATATGTTATGTTTTCTTTATTCCATTCATTTATCAATGCACACTTGTGTTGCTTTCACCTCTTGGCTATTGTAAGTAGTACTGCTACAAACATGGGTGTGCAAATAGTCACTTTTTGTTATGTTCTCAGCCTGGGGTTTCTTAGGCGACTTAGGAAGTAAGAACTTTCAAGCAACCATGTTGGTAGTTACAAACTCTCTTTGGGGAATTTTTTTTACCCAGAACTCAAGCAAAATCTGACAAGTTTCCCTTATACCCCTACACCAAAAGAGTAATTTTTTTTCTAGTCCACCCCTTCTCTAGAGGTGTAAGTATCAAAAGCCTTAGATTTATATGGCATCACCACGTTGAGCCTCTACTGGGAGTGGTCTGACAGCTTTATCTCCTGTCTTTCTGGGCCAAAAACAAACAAACAAACAAACATCAGCCGGGCATGATGTCTCAGGCCTGTAATCCCAGCACTTTGGGAGGTGCAGGCAGGGGGATCACAAGGTCAGGAGATGGAGACCATCCTGGCTAACACAGTGAAACCCCGTCTCTACTAAAAATACGAAAATTAACTGGATGTGGTGGCGCCTTTAGTCCCCGCTACTCGGGAGGTTGAGGAAGGAGAATCTCTTGAACCCAGGAGGCAGAGGTTGTAGTGAGCCAAGATCGTGCCACTGCACTCCAGCCTGCCAACGGAGTGAGACTCCGTCTCAAAACAAAACAAAACAAAAATCTTGTTTTCCCAGGTTTACAATCAACTCCAGGTAATATCATTTCAGTTTTTTAGCTTTGTCTTAATTTTCAGCATCTGGAGAATACCCTTACATTCTTGGGAGCTCAGCTATGCGTTTGAGAGGATGTTTGTTATTTTTCACCTGTTTTGTAGCAATAACTATTTTTCTTAATTTATTTCATATATATTAACTACCTCAAGGCTATGCAAAAGCTAATCACTTCTTTTTGAATATTTAATAAGTTTATCAAGTATACTACATTTCTATACATGTAAGTTCTATTTTTTCAACTATTAAGTTCTTATACTGCTCTGTCAATTCTCGCATCAGTGGCATCAGTACCACAATAAAAATTTTTATTTTGTAGCCTTAGAGTACACTTCAATACCTGACAATTCCCTTGTTATTATTCTTTTTTAGGTATTTTATTTGCTATTCTTTCTAGATGATTATCCCAGATAAATCATATATCTCTTAACCATGTCCTAGAAATACATTAGATTGGTAACTAGTTATGCTACATGGAAAGTCACATATATTTTATTTTAAAACATCTACAGTTACCTACAGACCAAATTTTTAGAAGAATCTCTACTGATCTACCCAGCTCTCAGATACCACCTTCCAGTCCTTTCTTCTTTGTATATGAATCACTGTCCCCAAACCAAGTGTTGTTGCAATCTCATCCTTTTTCTCAAAATGTGCCATTAAGAAAGAATCTGACCCAAAGAATTTGTTATAGGCAGCATATTTCCTCTCCCAGTAGTGGCTGTGAGTTATGCCTTAGCTCAAATTGTCAAATTAAAAGATTTACCCTCAAATATTATGATAGTGAGTGAGAGAGATTCTTTTCCCATTCTTGAATTTCTGGAAGCTTAGCTCCACTTTTCTGGTACATAAAGTACATTCCCACAGAATGCAGCCTTAAGCATGGCCATAAACATTTATTGTTATTATTCATCTGCCTGATTCTTCCTCCCTTTGCCATCTGGAGATTGGACTTCAAACTTCAGCTCAAAGAAAATTGTCTTCTGTATCCCTCTTGGATTCACCCTGATGCAAGGGCAGCTCGTGTGGGATCACATTGTACAGCCATGGACATGTGAGTGCTGCATAGCAGCTGCATGCTACACCCAGACGAGGCCCATCCATGGACCTCTCCTCTCCCTCAGTGCCCACCTGGTACACAATCAGTCTTCCTACTGCTTTTTTCAACCACCGTAGAAGATTGTAAAGCTAATAACATAATCTATTCCCAACTATTCAGTACAAGAGGAAATGAAAGAAGAAAGGAAAAATTACTTCCATATTAAAAAAAAACAAAAACAAAAAACCTATGAGGAAAGAGATCCAATGAAAGATACCAGTCTAAGTGGGCTTCCTAGACAATTATACTCAGGGTGATTTTGAAAGCTCACTGGGCAATTCATTCATGCTGTGAATTGGTGCTTCTGTGTACCTAGATTGACAGTATTTGATAGACTGTCTTGATATCCATTAAAGGAGGAATTATGTTTTTTAAATGGGGTAGTTATCACAGGATTTCAACTCTTTGGCCTCACATTTTCTTCCCAACAAAATACCTCTACTTTTGAGAAGACAGTCTTCTATTTCATCACTTTTTCTTTACAATTTTTAATATCCATGAAAGGAAAGACAAACTTTACATTTGAACAATTTCTTTTTAAAAAAATGATACAATTTATCAAAAGCATTTTAAGCAAGTCCAAACTATGTACTATATAGATAAGAGTACAGAAAAATATGTGACTTGTTCAAGGGCACAGAGTAGAGCTTTAACTTGATATATCCTTTTCCATGTCTTCATCATCTGTGCTGCATTATACTGACCCTGTTAATTTTCTCTGATGGTTTCCAGGAGGCTACTTAATGAACTGCCACTCTATTTTCACTTAAAATCCTTATGTTTTGTAATTGCCATAAAATAATTCATTTAAGAGAATATTTTATCCATAAGATATGTAAACAGTAACATTTTAAAAGCAGGTGTCAAAGTGTGAATATTAAAATTAGCATATTCCCACATAGTTTTGCCTTTCAAGGTGGTTTTTCAGATAATTGAAACTCTATTGATAGTTTCTGATTATTTATAAACTACCACCTCGGCCAAATAGCAATTTTAGTAGCATGACCCTATCCTGCTGTGATGACTATAAGGTGAATGATTACAAGGTGGGATAATAAATATCTGGAGAAGATTTGGGACCAAACAATAATGTGTTGATCAAGTAATAGATACACACAATTTCCTGAACCAGGAAGCCTCAGAAACTCAATTTTGTAAGGAAGGAAGAGATATTTCTTTGCATTGAGAGATTAATTGATGAGAGATAGTGAGTTAAAAAAATAGCCTTCTTCTTAGCTCTCTCTGTGCAGTAAATGAATGAGTGGTATCATGGCACATTCATTCTTTGGGAGACATTTTCACAGTTGATGGAGATCCCACTGCAGTTGATAGCTGCAGAAATCATGATGGAAACCAGATAAACTGACTAACTTGCTAAGAAGCTTCCATCAATTCAAAGTCTAGTCTTAATCTTATCATAAACATTATCTACAATGTGCTATTAAGATAAATAATTATGATCATTTACTTTGGCAGATTACATTTCTCATGGGGATTTCAAATATGTAAATTACTCTTTCGTTTATCCACTCTTTTTTTTTTTCTGGATAACTGGCACATCTCTATTTGATACTTTATAGACAAATGCTTATTCTATAATATCATTTATTACTAGTCTTAGAGACAAAAAAAGGGTCCCTCATTTTGTTACATATAGCTTGATACTAAAGAAGTAATAAAGCTGAGTTTTAGCTAACTAACTACATTTTATAGACTCTACTGATGAGGCGATTGTTTGTCTCAGGTAGCAATCTTGTGGACAGCCATTATGTCATCTCAGATAAAGTGTTGATCTATTAAAAATCTTCAGAGAATATGAACATATCCGACCCAGCTTTACATCTCTAACTACTGCAATATGGCCCTACTCTGTCAAAGTACATCAATTCCAGGAAAAGTCACAGGGGAAGCAAAACCCTCTCAGCATGAGAGTGTTTTAATTAATGTCATAAGCCAAAAAATTATGGCCAATTGAAAACCTAAATTACTAGGAGGCACCTAGACTGACTTCAAAAATTCTATTTAATAATTTGATGAACATTAGGTCTCTCTAAAATCTGAAACATCAAAAAATTTTACACCCATTCATAATTTAAATACCGATTTATTTTTTGAAGGCAATTCTAGGGCAGGAACTAATAATGAAAGTGCAGTTTCGGCAACATAACAGGCTCTGATGAGATAAATCTTTTATGTTCTTTCTAATAAGGTAAGTCATTAATGGACAAATTTATATTGTTTATAATACCAAAGTTTGTTCTATAGAATCAAGCAGAACAAAAATATTGGGTGTTTATGATGAAATAAATTGTGATTTGGAAGCAATAAATTAAATTTTTTGATCTAAAATATCTCATGTAAGAAAGAGCAACCAGGAATTTGAGTAATATCAAAATATCAGCAGTCCAAAGGGGCACATGTAGGAGTTTTGGTGCTCTGCTGCACCATGAGACGCAAAAGAATTAAAATATTTTGAAATCAATAAGTATATTTTTAAAGCTTTATGTACAGTGTCTTGCACAAATAAGTGATTGATTCATGATTACTGAATTGGTTTTAACTGAATTGAATTAAAGAAAAAAATTTTTTCTTTTCTGGTCTTGAATATATTTATAACCAAGATGGTGACAATAAGGAAGAGTTCTTAACATACATTCCTATTAATGGGTCAAGAAGAACCACTGAGGCCTAATTTCCTACTACTCATCAGAAGAGCTGAAATGCTTTTTTTAAATTCATTACAAGCATTTAAAGCTTAATGATTTGAAGTCAGATACTTAAGAGTGAAAGTCACATCTTCAGTGCACGTTCATACTTGTTTAGTGGTTTCTAAATCTGTGCTTGTAAACAAAATTATTCTTAGCCCTCTGACAACTGCTATTTGTCCTGTAGGAAAATTACTCCCTAAGGAAATGCAAATTGTTTGGTGGTACTTGATGGCTTTGTAGTAATTACCATGCTATTAGATAGCTCAGAATTAAGATAAGTCTTGGCATCAAAATTCCATATGGTTGACTCTAAAGTAAGATGCTTAGATAGGCAGAATACTAAATGACATGCGTTGAATAAGTGAAATCCTGTGCCAGGTTTATTTCAAACCTGGGGGCATCACAAGTTGTATCTGAGATCAAACAAAGGTCAGTTGAATGCCTGTAGCATTTAATAAATAGTTGACAAAGTTGTACTTTTAAAAAAAGAGCATGTCAGTAACATTACTTGCTGCACAATTACCATTACTATAATTATGATAGTCTATAAGCTTACCAATCACAATTTATTATTGTGGGAAATGATAGGAAGAAGAATAAATTAAATATTTTTGAATTTTCTACATCTAATCAATGATGAAAACCACAACAATAAACTAGCCTTTCTCTTTATATTCCCTCATGTACAGAGATAATTAATTACCATGTACTCTACCATCATTTTTATGGGAAATATTTCTAACCCTAGTTCTACAGATTTGATACTTTGCTTAACAATAATCAGTCATTCCTTAAAGAATTATTTATTCAGCACATTTGAGGCCTTGTCCTAGCTGCTTCTTGGATTTTATCAGAAAACAATAGAGGAAAAGCCTTACTTTTTAAAATCTTTTTGTTTTCAAATAATTTCAGAATTAGAGAAAAATGGAAAAATTAATACAAAGAATTCTCTTGTATACTTTTCAACCAGATTACCCAAGTATTAATATTAATTACATGTGCATTATCATTCTCTCTTTACATATATTTTAATGATGTTCTAAAATATAAAATTGTATATAAAATATACATATAACATACATATAATATATATTTATTTCTGTCTTATGAAGAAAATACTTAGGTTAGATAAGATTCATTTAGGCATGAATAATGATTCGGTTGGCCATGAGTCCAATGTTGAAGAATCAACAATGTATATCAAATAAGGTGTCTTCAAACAAAAGCACACATGAAACAATATTATGTATTAATTGGTGCTATGGCTTGGCTATGTAATCTCCAAAATTCATGTTGAAACTTAATCTCCATTGTTGTAGTATTACGAGGTAGGCCTTTTGGGACATGATTAAGTCATGAGGGCTCTGCCCTCACAAATTGATTAGTGCCTTATAAAAAGGTTGGAGGGAACAAGGTTAGGCCCTTTTTGCCCCTTTACTCCTCTATTCTCCTGCTTTGTAAGGACACAGCATTTGCCCCTTCTGGAGGATAAGAAAGAAAGCACCATTCTGGAAGCAGAGAGTAACTCTCACCAGAGATGGATCTGCTGATGCTTTGATCTTGGACTTCCTAGTCTCCAAAACTGTAAGAAAATAAGTTTATGTTCTTTATAAATGACTCATTCTTGGGTATTTTGTTATAGAAACATAAAAAGACTAACACAATTGGTTAATTAAATTGTGTAATCAGGGGCTCACAGGACTCTAACTCTGTATTTCTCCTAGAAGCAATGGTTACAGGAGAATATTCACCAACTTAGTATTTTTCAGCAACTTTATGTAACACAACTACTGTGAAAAACAACAATTGGCTGTAAGTTATAGTAATAATACCTCTTTATTCTTAAATCCTTTGTGTGAGTTTCCTAAAATTATAGGTATTCTTTTACATAACCACAGTAGAATTATCAAAATCAAAACATTATAACTGATATAGCTCATTTATACATATATAAGCCATATTCAGGGTTCCCCAATTATCTCACCAATGTCCACTGAAGCAAAATAAAAATATATGCTTTTCTTCTTGGTCCAGTTCAGCATGATACGTTGCATTTATTTACCCAGTTTCCTTAATTTCCTTTAATCAAGAACAGTTTCTTCATCTTTACAACCTGGATTTTTTTTTTTTTGGTCTTTTTTTTAATATTATACTTTAAGTTCTGAGATATACGTGCAGAATGTGCAGGTTTGTTACATATGTATACACGTGCCATGGTGGTTTGCTGCACCCATCAACCCATCATCCACATTAGGTATTTCTCCTAATGCTATCCTTCTGCTAGCCTCCCAGCCCCCGACAGGCCCCAGTGTGTGATTTTTCCCCTCCCTGTGTCCATGTGTTCTCATTGTTCAACTCCCACTTATGAGTGAGAACATGTGTTGTTTGGTTTTCTGTTTCTGTGTTAATTTGCTGAGAATGATCATTTCTAGTTTCATCCATATCCCTGCAAAGGACATGAACTCATCCTTTTTTATGGCTGGATAGTATTCCATGGTGTATATGTGCCACATTTTCTTTATCCAGTTTATCATGGATGGGCATTTGGGTTGGTTCCAAGTCTTTGCTATTGTGAATAGTTCTGCAATAAACATGTGTGTGCATGTGTCTTTATAGCAGAATGATTTATAATCTTTGGGTATATACCCAGTAATGGGATTGTTGGGTCAAATGGTATTTCTGGTTCTAGATCCTTGAGGAATAGCCACACTGTCTTCCACAATGGTTGAACTAGTTTACACTCCCACCAACAGTGTAAAAGCATTCCTATTTCTCCACATCCTCTCCACCATCTGTTGTTTCCTAACTTTTTAATGATTGCCATTCTAACCGGTGTGAGATGGTATCTCGTTGTCGTTTTGATTTGTATTTCTCTAATGACTAGTGATGATGAGCTTTTTATCATATGTTTGTGGGCTGCATAAATGTCTTCTTTTGAAAAGTGTTTGTTCGTATCCTTCACTCAGTTTTTGATGGGGTTGTTTGGTTTTTTCTTGTAAATTTGTTTAAGTTCTTTGTGGACTCTGGAATTAGCCCTTTGTCAGATGGAGAGATTGCAAAAATTTCTCCCATTCTGTAAGTTGCCTGTTTACTTGACATTTTCGAAGTGGTTTAGCTAGTTTGTTCAAATTTCCCTTAATTTGGATTTGTTTGATGTTTCTTCATGATTGGATTCAAGATGTTGGGGCAGGAGTAATGCAGAAGTGATATAGCGTTCCCAATGCATTATATCAAGATCTACATGATTTATCTATTTGTTCCAACTCTTAGTTACTTTGTTAATGTAATGTCTGTCAGGTTTATCCACTGAAAAGCTACTATATTTCCATATGTAATTAAGTAAATGTCTTTTGAGGAAAGTGTCCAACATCATGAAATTAATACTCTAGGAAAAGGAAAAGAAAGAAATGAAGAAGATACGCATAGGCACTGGTAGTCTGTGAAGAAAATAAGACAGTAGAAAATATGTGTATTCAAGGACAGAAGTCTCTCTCTCTTTTTTCAAATAGTCGAACATAAATTCTACATTAAATAGAAAAAAAAAAAAAGCATTTTGAACCTTTGGAAGGATGGTAGCAAAAGTGTGGTTTTTAATCTCCTCAAATCCCCACATAAAAATAGAGCAATTAGAATAACCAAACTACAAATCCATGCCAAACACCTACAAAAATCTAGGTAACAAAATATACTAATGAACCCCAAAATACGAGTCGGTAAGAATCAACCAGTGATAGACACATACTTGTATAATGTTGGAATCTTCACAGGTGAAAGCAGAGCAAATTGGCATGACCTCTGATGGACCTGATAACACCAAAATAAAAAACGGATCTTCACTGCAAAGCTCAGGGAGGCAATGTGAGAACAGAAGCTGAAACTGGGAGGGATTTCACACATGTCAACATCAGATAAGAGAAACAGGTCTGCCGTAAGGTTTGAAAGAGCTATAGTTTTGACCTCTCAAAACTAAAGAAACAAAGATTCATTCAAGGAGAGAGCTACACACAGCTGCAAAAACTGGTGCAGAGATTCCAAATTAAGCAGAACTGGGATTAAAAAAAAAAAAAAAAAAACTAAAAAAAAAAGGTTTAAATAAAATTGAGAAGAGAAATAGAGATGTTAGAAATACTAAAATACTAGAAGTTCTAGATGTTTAAAAAAATCCTGAACCATGCCTTCCTCCTGAAAGATTAGGAAAACAGATTTTATATAAAATTAAGTAACAAAGAAGAACTGAAGTCACACTCCATACAAAAGCTATGAGGAAACTAACTGAAAATTTTTAAATGCCAGAAAGGCACAGCATAAAAGATGAAAATTATAACCTAATATTTGAAAATAAGCTAAAAGATATTAAGAAAATAAAAATTACTTTGAGTGTGGTGGTAAAAATCAGAAAAGAATTAGAAATAAAAGGAAAAAAGCATTTCATAAATGAAGACTTAACTGATCAGAACATTAAAGTAAATAAATACAAAAGACAGCAATATAAAAATACAAGAAAAGAAAAAAGATTTTATTTATATTTTTTTAAATGATATATTGTTCATTTGTACAAATTTATGGAGCACATGTAAAACTTCGTTACATGCATATAATATAGGGTGATCAAGTCAGAATATTGACAGTGTACATCACCCAATTAAAATACATTTTGAACTATAGCCTCCCTCCTCTGCTATCAAACACTGAATTCATTCCTTCCATCTAACTATATGTTTGTATTTTTTAATCCACTTCTCTTTATCCTCTTTTCTTGCCTCACTCATTTTTCCCAGTCTCTGTGATCTATCTTTCCCCCTTTTTCTCCACGTAATCAAAACTTTTAGCTCACATAAAAAATCAAAACAAAACGATGAAAAGGATTTGCAAAATTGTGGCAAACACAGAAGAAAAGCAAAGAAGATACAAACATGTATAATAGAGTACCACAAATTCGGGTTGGGGTGAAATAAAAGTAAGATCACAGAGCAAACACAAAGACTATAATTGAAGAAAATCATTCCGAAATATAAAAATGATTTGAAATTACACATTGAAAGGGCATGCCACACACTTTACAAGACTGAAACAAAACAACCAACCCTGAGACATTCCTAGAAAAACTATTAGCACCATTTAAAGATTAAATAAAGAAAAACCTTTGGCCAACTGTTTATAAGACCAAGTCATTTATAAGAGAAAGAAACTCTTATTGTTACCAGACTTTTTCACAAAAGAAGAATTCAGTAAGGTATTTAAACTACCAAAGGAAAGAAAATGTAAGCTAAGGATGTTTTATTCAGTAAAACCAACTTTTGAGTGCAAAGGCTATAGACAAACTGTCATCAGCATGTAAGAACTCAGGACATTATTCTTATGAACCCTTCCTGAAAAATCTACTATAGAACAAGCTTCAGGCAAAAATAGGTTCTGAAACGTAAGGGCTAATAATGGCCATTAAATATACATTTACTTGTGGAGTGAATACAAACTGAGGGGAGAATGTAGTATATATATCCTCTGACAATGAAGATACAATTAAGCTATAAAATAATGAAGAAGACACATGCAAAAAACATTTTAACTATACTAAGTCATTACTATGGGTCCTAGTATTGGTATTGTTACTCTGAAAATGTTCTATATCAAATGTGGGAGGAGTCAGTAAATAATTCTGTGATATTTTAACTTTCTCATCCCCAATGCTTTTGAGAGCTAGGATGCTCGATGTGGGAAAAGGCAATATTGATTTAAGATAAAAGAGGTTGGCCAGGTGTGGCTGCTCATGCCTGTAATCCCAGCACTTTGGGAGGCTGAGGCGGGAGGATCACTTGAGGTCAGGGATTCAAGACCAGCCTGGCCAACATGGTGAAACCCCATCTCGACTAAAAATACAAAGATAAGCCAGGTGTGGTGGTACACACCTGTAATCCCAACTACTTGGGAAGCTGAGGCAGGAGAATCACTGGAACCTAGCAAGTGGAGGCTGCAGTGAGCCAAGACTGTGCCACCACACTCCAGCCTGGACAACAGAGCAAGACTTCATCTCCAAAAGCAAGAGGCTAAGTAAAACCATTGTAGTTTGGAATATGAATTGTAAGTTTCTTATTCCCCAGTTAGGTGTGCTGAAATGGCTTAGAAACAATGACCAAATAGCAGTGAGTGTGTCTAGCACACAGATTCTGTTCCTGAACTGTTACCTCCTACCAAAAGAAACCAGTATTTTCTGGAGAAATAGATTATTCCAGACTTGGAGGAGGAAATGTGCAAAATGAGTCTGGAATATGTTCCCATGACATACAACAATGAATGCATCAAAAATGGTGAATTGTGCCTGAAAAACTCAGAAGAAAACCTGAAGAGGTTTGCAGTAGTCAAAGATGTGGCAATTTGAGCTTTCAAATGGATTTTAACTGCAGTAGATAGAAACACATCAAATAAGTTTCACAGAAATACATCAAATTATGGTTAATACACAAGTAGTTCCTAAGTAGTTTAAAAATCTACTTATTATCTTTTCATCATCTCTTTTGTAGCTCATGGAATCTGTGTTCTAAGAGGGGGAGATACTACACTTGTTATTTGAGGCTACAGAAAGATGTCTAGGGAAGACGCCTGAAGTTCTTCTGTGAATTTTAGTCTTTCTAGATAGCTAGATTGGGGAAAAATAAATAAATTAACCTAGGGGAGCAGTGAAGCCCTACAAGAATACATATAACTCTGGATGAGAAAGAAAAGGGATGTGGAGCTGCAGATACGTCCTTAGATAATATGACAGGGCCACAGGGCGCGGACGCTCAAGCCTGTAATCTCAGCACTTTGGGAGGGTGAGGCAGGTAGATTGCCTGAACTCAGGAGTTCGAGACCAGCCCGGCCAACATGGTAAAACCCCATCTCTACTAGAAATACAAAAAATTAGCCAGGCATGGCGGTGCGGGTCTGTAGTCCCAGCTACTCAGGAGGCTGAGGCACAAGAATTGCTTGAACCCAGGAGGTAGAGGTTGCAGTGAGCTGAGATCACGCCACTGCATTCCAGCCTGGGCAATGGAGTGGTAATGGCCTCTGCGCTTATGGATGGGACCTGAAGGGGCATTGAATTTACTCCTCTTTTTGGAGCATCTTTAAAACTGGATTTTGGAATTTTGAAAACAGTGCCTCTAACACAATCCTAAGTGGCCATGGTTCTGTGCTATGGAAGGACTCTTGTCCTGGGGACAGAAACATTGTCAGAATTTGAGGGAAAGGCCACCGATCCCCCAACACACACACCCCATTTTACTTGCTATTTATTTTCCTCTACCTTCCATTTTTGCTTCACTTCATTTCTATTCCCACACTGTTTATCCCCCATTCTAAGACAGCTTCATGAAGAATCTCTGGACATATACTGAGGGCTCAACCCTGAATATGGATTAAAATCAAGATGATTAACAAACATGATCTTTGTTGCCATAATGCTTTCTATATCAGTTCCTCTTCTATGCACATTTTAATGCAGTATATATCTCTATTTCTATATCAGTTCCTCTTTGATTCAAATTTTAATGCAATTTATATCTCTATGAGCATATCTCAATGCATAAATTCAAATTTCTAAAATTCAAATTTCTAAAATACCAAAATAATGGCATGATATCAACAAAAATGCCGATATTGTAGGACTAAAATTAGCAGAAAACAAAAAATATTGAAAACTTGTCTAACAAACACAAGGAATGAATGAAAATATTAAATTTGAGAATTATCTGCTTTGGTGCAAGGGATCTACCAAATTAGAGAAATGTTTAGAGAAAATAGAAGTTGTCTGAGGAAAGAACCACTTACCATTATTTGGTGTATGGCCTTGGAAATAATATTCCTTGAAGCTCAGGAAGAATTTGGAGGATATAGTGACACAGAAATTAAACTAAATGAAAATCGTAAGATGAAAATGAAAGTCAACAGTGTTACGCATTCAGAAAAGTCAGGGAGAAGGACTGGAAAGAGAACTCTAGATTTAGTCAATTAAAGATGACAAGTGAGAGATGAATAAGGGATTTCAATACAGGGTTAGAGAGCTTCCAAATAACAGAATTATGGAATGATTGGATGGTACAAAATAATAGTAATACCTGTGGAACACTGATGATATCTGAGGGTACAAGTCAAGAAGGAAATTGGATGATGTATTGGTAAAAATAGCAATAAGATAATGTTTTTGATGTAGAGGAGAGATGAGTCCATCTAGATGAAGGAAAAGAAGCTTGCAGAGGATGAGAGTTTCAGTATTTGAAAGGGATGGAACATTGATGGATCAGGGTACCTGGAGAGACAGAAAGCAATGGCTGGAAAGCAGAAATGAAGAGCTGGCCTCAGGACCAATGTTTCTGCTTCTAGCTGGAGTACCCCTTTAAAGATATCCTCTAAAATATAAAAATATTTGATTTCATGTTCTCACTTAGTAGCAAAATAGTGATAGTCCTGATACTGTGATGATCCTAATAAAAGCATATAATGTGACCCTGCCCTCTATGTGCTTACAATCTAGGTGGAAGAAAGGATAACAGGCATAATATAATAATGATGGTGATAGTTAACATTATTTGAGTGCCTACCACATGTCAGACATTTAAGCTCTTAACATACAGTATTTCACTAAATGTGTGCCTGACCTTATAAAGTAGTTACTGATCTGAGATACAAAGTTTGAGAAACTCATCTAAGGCCACATACAAAATGGCACAAATATCATTCAAATCCAGTTCTGCTTGACTCCAAAGCCAGATGCTATACTATTCTATATGCTACAGAGTAGATGATTAAAGGCTAAGGTTCGTCCTGATGTGTTGTATGTGTGCTGTGGGGTTGAGAGAATAAACATCATTATAAACAGAATGAACAGGGTTTTCAACAAAAACTTGTAAAGCCATTGATTGTTGCTTTCTGATTTGACAGCCTTTGAGGACTAATGCGGCCAGGACTGGAGTAGTGCCTTGGCCAAACATGTAGGTGTGACCATGGATATATAACACAGGTTTGCCTGAAGCAGTGCATGAAATGCATTTATTAGTCAGAGTTCTGTAGGTGAGTAACTCTGATTTTGGACAACTTTCTTGCTGAATGTATTTCTGGCTTTCCTTCTCAAAAGGAAAGATTGTAGGTCACAGAGTCATGGAAATAGTGGGAGGAAAAGGAAGAGCAATCAAAATCAGGGTACCCAAAAAAATGGATAAAAATAGCTCTTCCCAAGACAACAAAACTGGGAAGACTGACTCCGTGGCAGTGTCACAGTGAGGGTGGACATCTGACTGCCCTGGTGTTATATACAGCAGCTCTAAGCCATCCATTTGCTGAGTCTCTCTGCAGTGACCATCAAAACTTCTTCACTGGTGCCAAACACCCTGCCTCTGTTATTTATTTTTTTATTATATTTTATGTTCTAGGGTACATGTGCACAATGTACAGGTTTGCTACATGTGTATACATGTGCCATGTTGGTGTGCTGAACCCATTAACTATCCCCTAATGCTATCCCTCCCCCCTCCCCTGACCCCACAACAGTCCCTGGTGTATGATGTTCCCCTTCCTGTGTCCAAGTGTTCTCATTGCTCAATTCCCACCTATGAGTGACAACATGCAGTGTTTAGTTTTCTGTTCTTGCGATAGTTTGCTGAGAATGATGGTTTCCAGCTGCATGTCCCTACAAAGGACACAAACTCATCCTTTTTTATGGCTGCATAGTATTCCATAGTGTATATGTGCCATATTTTCTTAATCCAGTCTGTCATTGATGCACATTTGGGTTGGTTCCAAGTCTTTGCTATTGTGAATAGTGCCGCAATAAACATATGTGTGCATAAGTCTTTAGAGCAGCATGATTTATAATCCTTTGGGTATATCCCCAGTAATGGGATGGCTGGGTCAAATGGTATTTCTAGTTCTAGATTCTTGAGGAATCACCACACTGCCTTCCACAATGACTGAACTAGTTTACAGTCCCACCAACAGTGTAAAAGTGTTCCTATTTCTCCACATCCTCTCCAGCACCTGTTGTTTCCTAACTTTTTAATTCTTTAAATAACAGGTATTTATTTTGCTACCCACCATAACACAGATCTGTTTTCATTGCCTAAGAATTAAATTTCTTTATTCAAATGGGATACAGGATGGTTCTCCATTCATACGGTGGGAGGTCTTTACATCTCTTTTGTTAAACTTCACAAAACAAGGCCTGGCATTTCAACTTTCTTAGATCTTCCTATTTCTTTTTAGCAACTGAGAACATGATCTCTCACAGGCAAAGCAGAGAAGATTAACTGAAGTCCCCTTCCATTGACTCCTACCTGAAGGTTAACTTTCCTCCCCACTCATAATACTTCTGGAGGGTTGGGATCAGTGATTGCTCTATCTTTAATTAAGTTTCTTAATCCTAGGAATGACATTAGCAAGATATTGGAACAGGAAATTTCATCCTTCATCCTCCACGAGATGCCAATTTAGCAACAATATATGGACAAAAATATCTTTACGAGTAGCCCACAATTTGCAGTACTCCAGATGGGCACAAAAAGGAAGACAGCCACATTAAAGTTAGTAAAAAGAGCAATTTTATTTTACATCAGCCCCTCCCCCAACTTGACACAGCTCGGTACCAAAAGAGATCACCTCTGCCTGTGACTTCTCCCTCTGGGAGAAAGAGAGAGTGGAACATGCCTTTAATATTCTAGTTTTTCAGCTTGCTGCCCAAGGGGTTGGTTTCTGTCTCATCCCACACAGAACACTGACAGAACTGACAAATGCCTGGGGGCAGTTAAGACCAAAGTAGAAAGGATAGGGGCTTGTTGCAGTTGGCAGAGATCTGTGAGACTAAGAGAAGGGGAGAACCTGAGGTTTCTCCCACAGGAAGGATGGAAAGGAGTAGAGCATGCCCACAATGTCTACGACCTTACAGTGCACTGTTTAGAGGCCTGATTCTACCTTGCCTCACATGAAGCATTGACAGAATGAGTATACATCAAACACCTGGCGGGGCGTTAAGAACAAAGAAGAGGAGGTGGACAGCTTACGGTGGCAAGCACAGCTCTGTGAGATTGATGAAACACACAGAATCTGAGACTTATTCCCCCAGAAAGGAGGGAAGAGCAGAGCATGTCTTTAACATCTCTGGCCTTTCCGTGCACTGCCCAAAAGGCTGGCCTCTGTCTCACCTCATCCAGTGTGCCAACAGAATTCTCATAGTTTGGTGGGGGCAGCTAAGAACAAAGGGAAAAGGGCAAGTGACCTGTAGCACCCACCACAGCTCAAGAGAATTGGAAGAAGACACAGACTCAAGGCTTCTCCATAGGGAATAAGGGAGAGAAACGGGATTATACCACATCCCAGCCTGTAGTTCAAACACCAGAAGTCAGACACTAGAAGAAGCAAGAGATTATGAGCTCTTGGAAAAGAAAATTAAAAAAAAAAAAAAA